>NW_009917500.1:13002-13859 GCF_000696875.1 Nestor notabilis | reverse complement strand
TGTGGATCCATCTCATGGATCCACCGTGGGAGGAGAATGGTGATCTTTTACCAGTGGAACTGGTTTTGCATTGTAAACACTGGGGCTCTTCTAGTGAGAACAGTGTACAGTGCTTAATTCAGTGTAGGTGATGAACCCATATCTTTAAGGTGACATAGAATGTATCCTGAATACTAACTGCGTTTCATCCTTTCACGTCAAAAGGCCGGGTACCGTGGCTCTGCGTGAAATCAGGCGCTATCAAAAGTCTACCGAACTCTTGATCCGCAAACTTCCCTTCCAACGTCTGGTGCGTGAAATTGCTCAGGACTTCAAAACAGATCTGCGCTTCCAGAGCGCTGCCATCGGTGCTTTGCAGGTGAGTGTCCCCGCGGGGCGGCCTCGGGGGTGGGCAGCGGCCGGCGCTTCCCACTGCGGGACCCCCCCCAGACCTGGACACTGCAGGTACAGGAGGGCTCCGCCCCCCCTGCTCCCATTGGCCGGCCTGTTTCTAGGGTTAGCCCCAGCTCCTCCTGATTGGTGGGTTGCCGCGGTGGGCGTGGCCTCCCCGGGGAGGCGGGGCTGGTAAGGGGGGGGATGCCCCCATTCATCCTTCCCGCGCTCAGAGTGGACCTGGAGGTGTCCTGTAGATACCATAGGCTAAAATAACGCAGGGACAGGTCAGCAGCTCCTCACGAAGGCTGTAAATGTGGTTGGATTTGGTTTGGTTCAGTTTTTTTTAGTGGGGAGTGTTTGGATTCTTTTGTAGTTCCTGGGTTTTTTTTTGTTTGTGTTCTTCTGGGTTTTGGAGGGGTTTCTTCTTGGGGGGTCAGGGGTGGTGTTTGGGGTTTTGTGGTTGATAGGGGGTTTGTTTTTAT
>NW_009917500.1:282-12984 GCF_000696875.1 Nestor notabilis | reverse complement strand
GGGGGTCTTTGGGTATTTTGTGGGGGTGGCGATTTTTTTTGAGGGGTGAATGTGTGTGTTTATTTGTGAGTTGTTTGGGTTTTTTTTGTTGTTGCTTTTTTTAATAGACCCCACCCCTCAAGTAGTCACACTTGCCAAAACAGCACATCCTATTAAGACACTTAAGATAAATCTGTTTCCTCTCTCCTTGAGCTTGGTTAGAGGCTTTGCCTTCAAAAGCTGGGCAGCCTCAGAGGAAAGCATCTGCAAAGCTTGTTCAACTGTGTCCAAATGGAGGTCTTGATAACCTCAAATGCTCTTTAAAGAAAAACAGCTGGATAAGCCCCATCCAAGCGCAGTGTCCTGGTTTTGGCTGGGATAGAGTTAATTTTCTTTATAGTAGCTGGTATAGCGCTGTGTTAGAGGTTTAGTCGGAGTATAGGGTTGCACAGGAATGTTAGGGAAATAAGTGCTTTGTATATGCAGTTGATGCTAAACACTTGTAAAAAATACCTTGGTTAAATAACTTATTTAGAGTATGTTGAGGGTGAAATATCAGTTGTTCTTTCTAGCCCAAATTCCTGCATCTGAGTGAGGTCACCTCCAGGACTCTGTTCTTATCATAAGAACGTTTCCCCCTCATGATAGAAAGACAATCCCAATTAAAGATGTGTCTTTACTGTTCTTATAGCTGTTGAAAGATTGTTCCAGAACCTCTCTGTAGTTACAGAATATCTATAACTAGAGCCAGGCAACGTGGTCCTTTTGTGATAAAGAACTTCCACTTGATAAAGGGCCAGGATGTGCCGTGACGTCCTGTAAACTTCAGCACATATTTAAGTTTAAAAGGTGTCTTTGCTTTTAGTTCTGTCTTCACTGCTGTGAGTGAATGTGGTGGCTCTTAAATCCTGAGGTTTACCTATGTGTCTTTTTATCAGGAACTGATTATTAAGACTGAGTCAGTGGTTCATACATTTTCAGAAGGCTGGTTTGAACATTCGTGGCTTTGCATTAAGGAGTTGTTGGTATAGAACTTGTTCACATACTATTCCTGGTGCTTCCTGCTTGCATATTTGAAAAGGGGGTAAAAAGCTTAACCCCTTTAGTAGCATAGTGTTGATCATGCCAGCATGGCTTATTTGGTGAAGTGTCCTAACTTTCCATGTAATGATTTAGTAAAACTGTGTTGGGGTATCATATCCTACTGCATATGGAATGTCTTACTAACACCGTAGTCCTCATCTGCTGTAGTAAATGTTTTTCTTTCTTCACATTAGATAATCTGTGTTTTTAAACACAAACTTTGAACCTTATAAGTTGATTTTTGCAGTTCCTGGTGATGAAATGGTTCATGTAAGCTGTTCTCTTGCATGTATTCTAGAAAGCAGGACCTCAACCTCCTTTCTGTAAGCAAGCCCCATTGTTCCTGCCTTTTCACCCCAGCTGTGTCCTGTGTCCTGGTCTCTGTGCTGGTCTGATGCTGGCATGCCAGGATGCTTCCTAGGAGATTGTTAGGTATTAGAATTCTCTGTCAACCCGAACGTGTGTAAACAGTTACCATCGTTATGCTGGGCTCTATAGCAGCTAACTTACTATGAGCCAGAAGAATAATTGAGTCCAACTGAGCATCTGTCCAACCCAGAATCCTTTCTGCAGTTTTTCAGTAAAAGGGAAAAAGTACTGTGGTCGGGGTTGGGGTGTTCCCAGGATAGGGCTTTGTGCTCCTGGGTGTTGATCCCATCATTCTGACAGATGTGAAGTGAGAACCTTCTGTGGTGGGGGCCGGTGCTGCGTGCCCCACATAGACAAGAGATGCTTAGGCAAGCAGAAAGTATAGGAGTGGGGCAAGTGTCTAATGGTAATGCTCTGATTGCTGCCTTGTTTTTGGTGATGCTGAAGGAGTTGTTCTCTTATTTCTATGAATTCTTACTACTTTTTTTTTTTCCTGCTAATTTTTGACTTCTGAATGAAGTCGCCTCTTCAGTATCCTATTGCAAGGAGCTGTGTGCCCAAACTGTTGTGAAGGAATCCTGCTGCTCTTTTTCCTTAGCATCTGCCAGTTTTACCTGATGCTCAATCGCTTTTACTCTGGAAGAGGCAGTAATCAAGTTGCCCAAATAGTGTAGCTCAGCCTTGATAAAGAGAACCTCCTAAACTAGCCTTTGATAAGTTAACCCTTTGTCTTGTGAGAGTCCTGTCAGAATGGTGGTCCATTTGTGTTCTGGAGGATGTCTGCAGCAAATGGCAGTAGTAGGCAACTTTGACATACAATGTTATTTGATGGTATATAAGAAAACAGAGGCTTTAACTTTTTGAGAAGCTAGAACTTCTGATGTTTGTGAGTAATAAAGGGAGAAGCCTAAACTTAATGCTGTATTATACTGTACTTTAAATACTACTTTTTGCTTGTGTTCAGAGAGTGACCGTGTTCTTAACTCTTTTCTTCTACACTAGGAGGCAAGTGAAGCCTACTTGGTTGGCCTGTTTGAAGATACCAACCTGTGTGCTATCCATGCCAAACGTGTCACAATCATGCCAAAAGATATCCAGCTAGCACGCCGCATACGTGGGGAGCGTGCCTAAACTTCACCACGATGGGTTTGTCATTCTCGAAGCAAAATCTTCTTCCTGTTATTGGTAGTAATGAACGTTAGATATTTTTTCCATGGGGTTAAAAGGTACCTAAGCATATGGTTGCAAATGGAAAAATCGGGGACAGAATTGGGTATTGGCAAGTTTTTTTCCATTTTCATTTGTGTGTGGATTTTTAATATAAACGAGGGGACGTAAAACATCAATGTGGTCAAAAAAAAAAATGTTTGGGTGAACAAGTTTCAACAATTCAACTTTATAAAAAAAAAATGAATAAGTATAAATAAACCTGTCAAATTTTTCTGGACAATGCCAGCATTTGGATTTTTTTAAACAAGTAAATTTCTTACCAACGGCAACTAAATGGTGTTTGTAGCATTTTTATCATACAGTAGATTCCATCCATTCACTATACTTTTCTAACTGAGTTGTCCTACATGCAAGTACATGTTTTTAATGTTGTCTGTCTTCTGTGCTGTTCCTGTAAGTTTGCTATTAAAATACATTAAATGATGCCTGCTTTTAGTCTTGATTTTTAAATACCACATGTGGGTTATACTTGATTTTTAAAATAATCCACCTTCCCTTCTGCTTTTTTTCCTCTTCAATATGTGGCCTAAATACTTGGAGCAGGTGTGGGAAACACTGGGGATACTACCTTGGCTGAAGTAGTCTGTAGGTGAGGGTTGTTTTCTCTTAAAAGTGTAAAATCTGTCTGCTCCGTGTGAAAGCAAGTTTGATGAGTATAATACTGGATAGAATCTGGAGCTGGACTGAGCTCTCCAAGCCGCAGTGCTAAGAAAAAGCAGTTTTGTTGCTGTTCGGGTTCCTTTCTTACCTGCCTTAATGCTGAATTTGAAAGCATTTCTGATTTTCATAGTTTATTGGTATGGTGTAAGTGGTGGGGTGTAGTGGTTTGGGGTTTTTGGTGTGTTTTGGGGTTTGGTCACGGTGGGGTTCCTCCCCCCCCCTTTCTTTTTTGAACCCTTTTGCACTCTTACCTGGTTTCTCAGTTTGTAGGTGTTCACTTTTAGGTTGACTACCTCCCTGTTTCAGTCATACCCCTAGCATGTTTAAGAGCTTAGTCCATATGTGATTAGTTTCAGTTTGTACACTCCATCTGAAAGACACTTTTCTACCGTTTGTTTAGTTGTAGCACTTCATAAAAGCAGTACTTAGACAGGAGTACATGTTTGAAACTTAACTGAGTTTTCTTTATATCCCCCCACAATTGCTGATGAAAGTTCCTGTGAAGAAATCTACTGTTGAAATTGTTCTGTAAAAACTTGATTTAAATTTTTCACCTGAAACTTGGTTAAAGATTCTGATGGAAATGAGTTATGTGGCGTACTTTTGATAGCTCTTGCAGATGATGAAATGATTTACATAGAAGAAAATAAGTAGGCAGTGAACAGATTCCACCTCTGTGCTAAGACCCCTACGGAGCTTATTTGCTGCTACCTTCTTTCAAGAGGTTCTGAGTGAGCTCTAAACACGAGTGAATTTGTCTGAAGATTTCCAAAGAGGATTAATAGAGATATGTTGTGTGCTTTGGTATCTTGAACAGAAAGCCAAAAACTACAGAATATATCACATTATTCATAACTTGCTCACTCTAGTAATGAATGCTGTCTGCCAGGCTTGTGCAGAGTAAAGTCTATTTAAATGGAGTAACTTGTCACAGGGAAAACTGATGCTTGACAAAATGCGATCACACACTTCTTGATGCCAAGGAGTTCATGGCTATCAACTAAAAATTAAGGGAGACTTGGAGCATCCAGAACAACAGGAATGCAAAAGGTGAGCAACTGAGGCCTAAACTGGTTTGAGATGTCACTTCTGTCTGCTTGGTAACAACTCTCTTAAACTTGCTGTAAATGCATTTTACCATAATAACTACTTGTTTTGTCCTGTACTTCAGAGTTGTTTCACGCATCAGTCAACAGTACTGCAGTCACTTACACAAAAAGATAATTAGGCTGATTTGTTTGCTTGTTTAATAATGTGGAATTGAAGTTTTCATGGGGAACTGAATTTTTTGTTTCTTAGGTATATACAGACCCAAATCTAGAGATTTTGGTAGTCAAACGAAATTCTGAGCTCTTGAGAGAACCAGGGTGAGGAATAGTCCAGTCAGTTCCAACTGACAATGCAGTTAAACTGTTGAAGGCAGAATAACTCATAGTGTAAAATGAGGGGATTAGGAATCTATGCAGTTGACAACATTTTAAGTGTGCAATGCTATACCTGCAGCTTAGGGAAAAACTATGCCTCTCTGAGAGTGCAGGTGGTAATGGCTGTGGTCCTAGAGATGCTATGTGAATGCTGTTAGTGATGCCAATCTATATTGATAATATCAATTAGTGATATCAATCTGTATTGATACTGGGTATTGTCTTGGTTGTATTCCTGAGGAATCTTAGGATAACACTTCTGCTCCTCTGGTTTTTTTCCCCCAAGTATGATGGATTTTCGTCCTTCCGGCTTTTCCACTGTTTTACTGAACAAATTACCTAATCTCCATTCTCACCCCCTCCCCTGAGTACTCTATCCTTTTGTCTTTACTGTGCAGCAGCATGAAAATAGGAACAATTAAACCATCAGCTTTCATTATGAACTCCTTTTTAAAAAAGAAATGGTCACGTGTCAGTCCAATTTTGGATGAATATTGTAGTTCTTGTCTAATTTTAATGGAGGAAGGGGAGTACAAAAGATGTTGATTTTTTTACATTTATTTATTAATGCTGTGAGTTTAGTTATTTGGTTTATTTGTTATTTTAGTTATTTGTGTATTTTTTTCCAGCAAAGTCTTAAGTATTGCTGGCAGGATTCATCCAGAGTTTAGAGCTCACTTGCACCTGGGAGTCTCACAGAGACAGGCTCTGCAATACAGAAAGAGCAAAATGAAAAGGTGGGGATTGATGTTACTATATCTGCAGAGGAGGAGGAACAAGACCATCTACAGTTCCTGTTCAATCAACTTTTTTCCTTGTGTAATAGCATTCCTACAAAAAACACTTTGAAAAGTATTGGAGGGACAGGAGGTCTACATGGCACTGGAGAATCCACGTTGGGGCACATGGGGATGGGTAGAGAAGGGAGGATACAGCATGTTACTTAGAGTTCAGTTTTAAGCTGCTGCTGTTGTAATGCTGGCACTCCCTTTGGTCACTTCAGGATTACAGGTTCCTGCTCCTTGGGATGAAGAAGGGCAGACAAAAAAGTGCTGATCCATTTACGTGCAGTGATGTGGTTTAAAGATAACTGAAGAATTGTGTTTTGGTCAAAGCAGTTCTCCCATTTCACATGTTGCCGCATATCCACCATGCTCTTTGGAGTGATCAGTAGCTGCTGGTGGCCCTGTCAGCTGCCTGCACATGAGGGTCTGGGCACCAGCTAGAAAGAAAATCATCCTGTAATCTGAAGTCTGCAGGTGTTTACCAAAGAGGTATTGCAGCTTGTCATTTTAACTCTCCTGGTCTGGTGAGGAAATAAGTCACAAGGGGTGTTAGCTGACCTGCAGGATGGCAATCCGTTAAAACATTGTATTGTTCTTGGGTGTCCTAAATGTTGTTGTTCAGCCAGTTTTGCAAGCACTGTTTAAAGTCTTGCAAGACTCTTAAACTTTGGGTTTTAAGTCTTAAAGATTCTTAGCGTCTACAGTTGCCATATGTCAAAGAAATTGTAATATTTAAAAAGGTTAATTCCTATTAGTCTGTGGTATTTGGGAGTTGTGGGGACAGGGAAATACCATCAAACTTGAATGTGGGCTAAAAGAAGTGACAGAAAAAGAAACCTGCTTAAACCTGCTGCATTCTCTGCAAAAAGAAATTGATTTACATGCGAGAGACGAGGATGATAAGAGGACTGGAGCACCTCCCGTATGATAACAGGCTGAGAAAGTTGGGGCTGTTCAGCCTGGAGAAGGGAAGACTGCGTGGAGACCTCATAGCAGCCTTCCAGTGTCTGATGCTGGGGAGGGACTCTTCGTTAGGGACTGTAGTGGTAGGACAAGGGATAATGGCTTTAAACTGAAACAGGGGAAGTTTAGGTTAGATCTAAGGAAGAAGTTCTTCACAGTGAGGGTGGTGAGGCACTGGAATGGGTTGCCCAAGGAAGTTGTGAATGCTCCATCCCTGGCAGTGTTTAAGGCCAGGCTGGACAGGGCCTTGGGCAATATAGTTTAGTGTGTGGTGTCCCTGCTCATGGCAGGGGGGTTGGAAGTAGATGATCTTAAGGTCCTTTCCAACCCAAACCATTCTATGATTCTCATTCTGTGGAAGAAGTGGCTTCAGATTCCTCCTTCACATCTGAAAAAACCAAACCCAGGCTGAACTTCACTTCCTACAACAGTTTACCTTTTTTCCCCCATAGCAATTCTGCTATTTCCTGGGCAGTTCACTTGCAGCTGAGATTTTTGAATACTAGAAACAAGTTGTGGCCATGTGCACATACTGCTGGGGAGGAGCTTAGCTGTAAGGGGTGGATGTGGTGTGGCTCTTTACATAGTGACAAAGTTTGAACATCTGGTTAAGGCATATTGTTACATGAATGTCCACATTTCAATACCTGAATTATTTTGTGAAGTCTTTTATAATGTGTATGTGATAAGCTGGTTTTTAGGTCTTTTGTTTTAGATTTATATCTTAACAGCTGTATTTACCTGCTGTTTTCTCAAGGGTAAATACGAAACCTCTTTTTCCTTAAGTTCAGTGCTTTGTATTAGCAACACATATCAAGCTTGCCCACCAGAGCCAAAAATTAATGTACTGGGAGATCACTTCAGATACAAGATCAATCTCTCTCATGTGGCTGTATCAAATTCAACTGGTAGTTCTTGAGAGCTTGACTAATGTGGAGCTTAAACCCAGTATTTCAGGATTTGTTTAGGAAAGTAACTTGCTGAATGTAAAGTAACAAAAACACTAGTGTACCTAGGTGTAAGTGATGCATTGCTGAGCTGGGTTCACCCAGCCCTACATCCTGTCTGGCAGTAGCTGTTAGATGATGCCACTGTCCAGGGCCCAGATTCATTAGTGCCTGCTCTATGACAGGTTGTAGCACCTAGTTGAAATTAGTGATGCTGTCTTCTGGAAGGAGAGTAAGTGCAACTATTTCTGTTAAAACAGCTGCTAGCTAAGTTTCTTACACTGCGATGTGTTTTGTAGTCTGGGATTACTGTCCCAGGACGTGCATCTTTGCCTTCTGACTTTCATGGGGTTTTGTAGCCACCTAATGAATTTAATCCTCTTTTTGGTGAGACTGAAACCACAGACACATACTTCCTTTGCCACTGTTTTTGGTCAATTAGCCAAATCATTTCATCCAGCATATCTACTTGACAGAGCAGGCAGGAGAGCAGGACTATCAATTTCCCTAGCAATACATAGTTTAGGCTCAGTTTCACAACACATTTAATCCAAATTTAGGCCTGTACTACCATTCTGATACCAGCTTTTCCTGGCACACTTGCCTCTCTTTGAGACTCAGTGATGCTTCAGTTTATCTTCCAGAGCTTAATTTTAGATTCAAGGTTTGATGAAGTACAGGCAGTACTCGGATCAAAGATGTTGATTGTGGTGTTTACTCCAGTTTTGTTTCTTCCTGTAGCAAACACTTGCAAATTTTCTGGGTCTTCATAACGAATAAGGAGTTAAAAACACTTTCATGTAACTTTGATTCAAAGGCTTGAATTTGGAGGAGGAATTCTAGTGCCAGGAGAGTTTTCCCGTGGTCTGGATTACCCTGTTGATAGTGAGGAGCTGTTTGCTCAGCTTACACTTGGGTATTGTTCCCATCACCATGTATAATGGTTCATTCTGAGCGAAGAGACTTCTTTTTTTGCACTAAGTGGATGTTGCAGACTTGTGGCAGGTTCGCCTACAAACAGACCAGTATTTGCCAAACAAAAGCCTCTGTTTATGTTTTTGTTTTTAACCAAAGGAAGCTTTGTTATCTTCTGGATAATATGAAATATAAAAAACCCAACCTAGCTTAGTGTGTGAAACACTACATTTATCAGTATTATAATTTAAAGGGGACCATTACAACTGCATAGGCTGATCTGCTTAATGTAAGATAGTGAATTTTATCAGGTGGTACCTAATCCAGTCTGTCTTTTTGAATTTAAAACGTATTATGCTTAGCAGTGCATGTAGCAGAGGCTAAAGACTTGCTATAAAAGACAGTGTGCACCAAAAACATCTCTAGGGAATGCGAAGAGACTGTCTGGTTTCTGCTTGGGGAGAGCTGCTTTCATATAGTTGATTAAGGCAAGAAATAGCTCTTCAACCCCATGAAGTATACGAATTTATTACTTGTCACATATGTTTTGGAAGGATGCTTCAGGATAGCATGGACCCTCTTTTGAAGGTTGTATTTCAAGCAGTGATTGCCTGGTTGGGGGAGGAGAGTCCCCTTATTGCCTGGTTTCATGTTGTTGGACAACTGTTACTCAAAATGCATCCCTTCCCTGCTACCCTGAGAATAAAGAACATGAGAATAAAGTAAGTTGAGCCAGAAGAGTTCAGGTGTATGGTCAAGTACCTACTGCAGATGAGATGAGTTGGTGACATCTTGGGAGCTGTGAATGGAGAAGTAGGCTCAAGAAGGGCCATGCAGGTAAGAACATGTCTTTTACTTCTCTTGCCCTTGTAGCTGACTTTCTCACCTCTCACTGGACAGAAGTTGTGACCTATTTCAGAGGGATTTTCTGCATAGCAAGTTGGTTTTGGGGTCTTGTCCCAGAGGCAGCTGTTACATCTATGTTTTTTTCTGTTCATACCACCCCTTCCCATCTTCCTGACCCATGCATGGGGATTTTAATAAAGTTTAAAATAATAATAAAATCACAAAACCCAAACCACCACCACAACAAATCTGATCCTTGTAGGAGATAGGTACCACAATTCTTCATCCAAGAACTTTCTCTGTATGCCTGGCAGTGATGGGATACTTCTGAATAAAGGGGGAAGGACAGCAAGAGTTGTAGCTGTGTGAGGGGCTTTTTGGTTGCCTCTCATCCCTGGGAATATTACCTGATCACACCTAAATAAATATACAAGAAATGATTTACTTAAAATGAAGAGTACTGTCTAATTGTGAGAAATGGCTGCGAAATGCCAAAGCTTAGGTATGCTCTCTGTTGCTTTCTGCTTTTTCCTTGGTGGGGATGCTTACTGCCCCTTCACAGCAGCAGCACTGAGGATCCAGACGCTTGGGTAAAAGATGAGGTTGGGGTCAAAGGCAGGTTTGGTGTGTGCTCTCCAAGCCACTCCTGAGTGGAAAATAAGTCTAGATTTCGGTCCGTCTCTCTCGGTAACACATTTGTGGGCTTATATGTAGCTTGTGGTTTGAGATGTGCACAAGTATTCTCTGCTCTATTGTCCCCTGCCAACAGCATCCCCCTCATCTCCTTGCATAGGCATGCCATTACACACAGCAGGATCTCTAACAGCAGGGATGCTTTGTGTTACTAGAGCCTCCTGTGAAGTCAGAAAGGTTTAAGGGGGAAAAAAACCAAAAGCCTGGGAAAAAAGAAAACCCAAATCCCTATGGCTCTCAAACCACATCTCCTGATGGTGTTAGGACTGAGCGTTCTTGTCCCCTTACCTTGAAAGGACCCTGTTCTCACCTCCTTACTGCATGATGTTTGTGTTTTATGTATATGCTATTTCATGGAAGCATCCCAAGTAAAACCCACCTGGAAAACATCTATTGCATATATATCCTGCAGTGGCTGTGAGCTAATCCCATATGTCTCAGTGTGATCAATGTTAACCCTTGGGTTTGCTCCCACCACCCTTTGCTTGTGAATAATTAAGCTAGTTGATGCCCTTTCCTTCCCACCTGGATTTGTGATGTTGCAAGGTCAACTACTTTTGAGTTTTCCTTAGCATGTATTGACGTTGGTGAAGAATACAGTCATCTCTTCTGCCTTTACCCTGTGGACTGCTTTGAGGACAGGACAGGCTGGGACAACACAGCAGTCATCAGGTGAGAGATGCTCCATTCTTTCCCTTGTACTGGAGGAGGAGGAGGGCTGAAGAAATGGTATTTACAGTCCTGCTCTGGCCTCTCTAAATGCATCATCGCCTGGCAGCTGAGCCCCTGTCAAGCAGCCCATGGTGGGAAGGCTGCCAGGTGAACACATGGGCACGGATGCCGGCTGTGAGGAGCGTGAGCATGAATTGTGGATGGCAGGAGCGGCGTCCCAGCTGGGCGCATCCCCAGGACCGGTTACTGCTGAAGGGCTGTGTCCCTACATCTAAAGGTTGGAGTGACTTCAAACGGCCTCCGTGCCTGCTAATTTGGGGCACGGGAGAGTTGCCAGGCTGAGGCACGCATAGCCCTGAGACCTCAGGCTTCGGCTTAGCGGTGGAGCAGGTAGGGAGTTGGCAGCAATGATGCAAGCTCCAGTGTGCTGGCTTGCCAATGTGCTTTGCCCGGAGGGGCCAAGCCCACAGGCGAGTGGGTCATGGATCTTTCTTTGTGCCTCCTTCAGTCTGCACCCCACTGAGGCTGAGGGCAGGGGGACAGGGAAGATGCACAGTGGACGGGGCACCTCTACAGCAGATCCTGGACCGTGTGGGCAGGCATATGTTTGGAGCACAGGGCTGATGACAGCACGGCTCTCCTAGAAGGACAGGCTGAAAGCTGTACCAGCCAGACATATGAGCAATGGGGGAAGTTCAGGGTGTTGATTCGAGGGATGCCGCCATGGATGCATGCACTGTCTTCCAGGACTTAACTGGCACAGTTGACTCAGGTTGTGCTGGCAGGGCTCTGCTGTGTTCCCAGGCTGTGATCGGGGCTGTGGTCAGCAGTGCTGATCTGACGCTAGGGCGTTGTGCCTTAACCTGGGGCTGGGTGGGCAGCTCATGTGCTTCCAGAGGCACAGCACCAACCAAAGGAAAGCATTACATGATGTGTGAACCTGTGATAGCTGCTGCTGGTTGCCTCCAGCCCCCTCCTTCAGGTCTGTGTGTGCAGTAAAGGTGAGCAAAAACATGTTTCTCTGCCGGAGTTGGTGAGGAAGAGGGAGTAATTTTCTTCTAGTGGATTTGGGGTAGGTTAGATAGCCCCATCCCCATAACAAAGGTGTCTTTCCTCCATTCCATCCCCTGGTACACAAAATCCTTTAAACTGATGTGTACTTGCCCTTGTTCTAAATTTATGGACCTGGCTCTTTGATATAACCACCACCTCTGCTGCGCAGCTCAGTCATCGTGAAGTTAAGAGATGCTTTCTGTCTAGTGTCAGCTTGAAGCCTCGCAGACAGTGAATCCCTCTAGAGGAGGGCACATCTGTTCAGAAATCTGATCTCATTTCTGCCTTACAGAGTCTTCAACTAAATGGCCCATTTGCTTTTGTGAAAGTAATTGCTTTGAATGCTGTGGGGAAAAAAAAAGAAGCCAAAGCCACAGACAGTATCTAACCTTGCTAGTGTGTATTCAATAAATTAATAAAGTAAACACAACCAGGGTAGCTTTCAGGTTCACAACAGGGCAGTAATCTGTTTTTCAGCTGTGGTGGCTATTGCTAGCAGAGCACATGGCACAGCAGCCACTATCTGTAGTGTAAAAATCCTGGCTGGGGGTGCAGAGAGCAGTTATAGTGCACCCATGAGCATCGTGGAGCCAGGGCATAACAGCTCCATAGAAGCACATCTGTTCCCTGCCACGCTGACGAGAGCTGCTCTGGTTCCACTGCCTGCCAGCCAGCACTGAATTTGTCCCCCTGGTCTTGGTTAGCTGAACTACAGGAGGTCATGTAAAATATGATGCTAGTAGCGGGGGCATTGGCACCTTGCTCCTGGAGCTGCTCTGACCTTCCTGCTGCCTGGTTGTCGTGCAGGCAGGACACATGCTCCCAGCACAGAAAGCAGCCACTGTGTCCCTGAACACAGGGAAACCTGGGTCGCCCAAACTCTGTGTCAGTGTGACTTGTGTCCTCTTTGTAGAAGTAAGAAAGGCATAATTGCATTCTTGCTATAAAGCTTCTTCCTTTCCCTGCTATATCACCCTTCCCCTCTCCCCTCCATCCATAGCCATCCCGCTCCCTACCCATCATAAACCAGAAATGCTGCTGTGCACCCTGTCTGAAAGGAGCAGTGGGTACATCTCATGCACT
>NW_009917500.1:0-251 GCF_000696875.1 Nestor notabilis | reverse complement strand
CTGCCTCCTCCCCCCCCCCCCCCTGCCACTGCATCCACACAGTTCCTGGCCTTTCCTGTGGGGGGAAGGTGCCTTATTTCTGCAGGAACCACAGCTGCTGTAGTGATTTAGCTGGCTAAGGCCATGTCATCTAAAGCTGGCAGCATCCTGCCCTCATAGTATTTGATTTTCCTCACCTTCTGACTTTGGGCACATGTTTTTTTATATGCTTAAATGATAATAGAGATTATCTATTATATAACAATAAATAA
>NW_009917499.1:611-17908 GCF_000696875.1 Nestor notabilis | reverse complement strand
TGCCGGCTGGGCTTGAACCACGACACTGTCTGATGCCAGTGTTACCAACATCCTATCAGAAAGGATTCAAAATAGGACATAATCTGCTGGAGCCTCTTACACTATACATTTCGCCCTTCTTCAGCCCCATGGATTTTGACCTGGCATGGATATTAAAATTAATAGAGGTATCTTTGCTTGCCCTTTACACTTAAAATGTCAGGTCTCAAGTGTGAGCTTAGGGGCCGAAGTGAAGAGCAAAGGAAAAGGAGTCCCTTCTGGTAGCACTATTTGGAGCGTCACCTTTCTTTCTTGCTAATATGATTCAGCTGAGCCAATGCAGGCTTGTGTTTTCCCCTTCCTTACCTCTACATTCAAATCAGAACTGTGTCCCTGAGGGATCATTTTCGTTAGGTAAAAGATCGGTGAGGGGATGAACAGACCAATAAGACTCCAGATCCTTTAGCCTGGAAAAGCTCATAGTAAAGCAACAGGGTTTAAATTTACAGTGTGAGGTTCGTAACAAGGTCACCATGTTCTGCACTACTTGCTAATAGGACTATATTTTACAAGGAAACTTTGCAGTAAGGTTTATACTTGGAGGACTAACTTAAAAAAATGCAGCTTTTCTTTTGATCTGGGTAGCTTGTGCCTCTTTTGACTTCCTGGCTCATTTCTTGAAAAGAATAAGCAAAGGATAGAAATAAACACAAGAAACACTTTCTGTAGGATTTTGTAAATTAAAGTAAATTGAAACCTATGTACATACCCAAACAAATATTAGTTATATGATTAGAGATCTATAAAATTTAACAATGTTTCTGTAACAATGGCTAAGAGGCAAAAAAATTCTCAAAGATGTGATTAAAAGAGCCGAAATGAAATACAATTCCATCTTTCATGTTTTAAGTAAGATAATTTTGGTTCAGTGTTGACTAATGCAGAATAATAAGAATAAAATATGCTGCCTCAGTCTCTGTATTATTGGCTTTACATTATTGGTCCTGACAACTGGCATTTCAAGTGCAGTAAATACGGGGAAATGCTGTTCTGTTAAGACAAGCCTCTTCATCAAGCATATTTCCAAATCACACTTTATTTTCAAAATGTGTTTAATTTCTCTATGTATGGCAAAGAAGCCCACTGCAAAATTGACCTGCAACAGACTGCCCTCTACTGCATGTATTTATAAAAGGAAAGTAAAACAAGTTCCTTAAAAATAAAATCTTTACAGACTGAGACCAGCAGTTTTGTTACAGGCCACTGGACGTTGAAATAATATGATATACATATAGGCATATATCACTCTTACCTTCTTCTAAATACATATATACCACTGAAGAAGTTTAAAATCAGTATGAAAGTTGCTCAAAACATTTCATGGTTTTAAATAAAATCAACATGTGTCTTTTCATACCAAAATGATCTGAGTTTATAGGTTGAAAGAGTTATTAGGGAAGTTAAAAATCTGTCCTGTATTGGCCTGCTGCCACCCCTTTCTCTTTGCTGACAGGAGGGATCTGTAACAATATGAAGCAAAAAGGTCTCTCTGTTTATAGTTTTGTTTTCTCGGTCGTTAGCCTCCCATGCTCCCTCATTTCTCCCCTTCTTTCTATTTGCCATTAGGTCACTGCTATTAGACTAGATTATCCTTTTCATTCGCATGTCCTTGAAAAACCTGTTCAGTGTTACTGAGTTATACCTCTTGCAAATTATTAAGGTATTTCACCACTGCTGTCACAAAAGATTAGAAACCGAGAGGTTACAAATGTATCATGAAAGTAATTCTACAGCAAGGCACGCTTTCTCATGCAGACCTATACTTTTGAAGTCTTCCTTTGTTTTTAATTTTCTCAGTCTGAATTGGGCCAGCCTAATGCTGAGATTTGTGATGGACCAAACACCTGCAACTTCTGTTAGAAGTCAGTCACCCTTACTGCTCAGTCCCTCAGGCATTAGAATACCGATTCTGAAAATGCTGATATAAACTAACATTAAACTTTCTGAGACACTTTTGAAATGCCCCAATTTGTACAATGAAGTCCATGATTTGCCAGCAGTACCAGTGGAGCCACAATTTCATTCTTAAAGTCTCAGCTTATATCTTGATGAGCACATTGAAAGCAATTAACTGGATTTTGCTGCATGATCAAAGGTGTTTCATGTTAGCCCTCTGTAATCAGACATGGTGTTTGGATACCTTAGAACATTTTTTTGTCACTAGGGCAGAGTAGAGGTAGGTAATAAACAATGTTTTCCAAAGCAACGTAATCAATTACCAATAGTTCTTTAAAAAAAAATAGAAACAACACAAGCAGGCATTTCCATAGTACACAGTGCATAAATGGCCTTGTATATATTTCAGCAATTAATTTTGTCTCTATGGATTTGTTCCCACATCTGAAACTTTCTTTTAAGGAAACCCTTGTTGATAATTGACAACTTCTACGGATGATATCTCTGTAATTGCTTTCCCTTTGCTTCATACCTGTAAATCTTGTATCTTGTGCTAAATCCCTGTCGACTTCTGTCCACAAAATCTGTGTATTCCTGTGAGCGATGGAAGGGTCCCTTATCAGACAGGAGCCAGTCGAAGGGGCTTGTGGCATGCTGATCCGAAACGGCAGCAACAGCTAAAACCCAGCAATGAAGACTCAGTGCTATCCACTCCCATAGAGCCATCAGAGAGAACAATTCAGCACCAGCACTGCATCGCCATATCATGCTTCCACTGGGGACTTACAGCCTTCATTCTCTTAGCTTTCCCTCAACACCTAGACAAAATACACAGTCAATTAGATAAGCACACACTAGGCATCCCTTGGAAGTAGAAACAAGTTTCCTTTCTTTCTACTTAAAGAGACAGTGGCCTCTACTTTATTACATTTTACATTAGCATAAACCCCACTAGGCTAGTTAACAGTGGAGTGTTTCAGTGCTTCAAATACTGTGAAACTAATGTCTTCATTAGCATCATCAGTGATAATATTTACTGTTGAAGGGAAACCTTTACATACTGTCAGGGAAAGGATTGTTGGGTATTTTTCCAATAATGCTAGTCATTAATAAAAAATATGCAACGCAAGAATTATTGCCTGTTAGCATCACTACAAAATCATTCATCAATGTCTATGCATAAGGTTGTAGTTCAGATACTGGACAGAAAACAGACAAGATTCAGAAGACCCATGTTGCTTTTTTTTTCTTCTTATGTCCTTGGAAATGTCACTTAATGGCTTGTCTTCACTACAAATGTAGTTAACAGACACATTAGTCTGTTCAAACTACTGTAGCTGGACAAAGAGTGAATGCGTTGATCAGTAGCACGGGAGCTACCCACAGTGATGAGTTTCATGAGTTATTCAAGCTCCAGGCACTGCAATTTTGAGTATCCCTTACAACAGCACTTGACTTTCAGTCCAATTCACTCCAAAACAATGAATCAGAAACACTATTTAAATGGAGCCCAAACAATTGTTCAGGTGCTCAATCGAAAACCAAGTATTAACCATGGCCTCATGTGGGAACTCAGTGAAGACAAGCCAAAGTTTCTCTCTATATCTCAGTTCCATACCTGTGAAATGGAATAATGATTCTGTATCCTGCTCAGATTTTGTGAAAATATTTATGCAAGAGCATGAAGTTCTCAGAAATACTGAAATGACAAAGGTCATGTAGATTCCTAAATGTATAGAAAAAAACACTTCTAGTTTTCAGTGTAAGGGAAAACAGCACAGAATTAATTAAAATATATTAATGTAAGAGCATTTTTTTTTCTAGCTGATGAATGTACAGGGAAAAACATTTTTTATTTCACATTCACTCAGACCAGCACTCATGACAGTTTTGCAGTGCCCCTTGCTATGATTTTCTTTATTTGGCAAAAAATTTTTCTTTATCATCAGTAATTTAAAGGATGCTTCCAATAGCACAGTTCTGCACACTCAGTACCTCTTGTCCATCATAATGGAAATAGTGTAGCTGAATAAATATGCTCTGTGCATACATTTGAGACATGAATATTCTGAAGAGTCTTTTGTATAGATTATGAACATATCAGCTGCAGGAAGTTAGCTACCTCAGGAAGGGCATACAAACCAACAGAAATTTACAGTCTAATAATATAATAATCTGTCTATATAACCAAAGAAATAGTCACGGTTTATTGTCTTTTTAGGTATAAGTGTAATTGTTTGTAACATGATCTGGACCTGGATCTTAATCTACCCTCTGTCAGCTTAAATCTATTCTCCCTGTTACCACAGGCCCTTGTAAGAAGTCCCTCTCCAAATTTCCTGTAGGCCTGCTTTAGGTATTGGAAGACTGTAATAAGGTCTTCCCTGAGCCTGCTCTTCTCCAGGCTGAACAAGCCCAGCTCCCTCAGCCTGTCTCCATAGCAGAGGTGCTCCATACTTCAGAGCATCTTTGTGGCCTCCCGTCCTCTAGACTTCCTTGAACAGCTCCCCATCCCTCTTGTGTTGGAGACCCCAAAGCTGGATACAGGACTCCAGGACACAAGAGCTGAGTAGAGGAGGTGAATCCCCTCTCCCGACCTGCCTGCCATACTCCTTTTGACACATCCCAGGACACAGTTGACTTTCTGGGCTGCAAGTGCACACTGCCAGGTCATGTTTAGATTCTCATCAACGAATACCCCCAAGTCCTTCTCCTCTGCTTTGCATCAAAACAGAGTGAAAATCCACAGATAGTTGTGTATCTTTTCTTAGCAATCAGGGAAAAATATATTGGGCAGCATACACATTCTCCTCCGTCATCTTTTACATGGACTAGAAAGACCCTGGGCATACTTTCTTGCCATTAAATGAAGCTACAAAGAGCATAATGAGAATTTTAATCTCCATACCTACTGCTGTTATAAAATCACTAGCTGAGACATAACATGCTATTTTTCCTAAATCATCTTTTCAATTGAAAAAATCGTGTAATGGTTTAAATTATAAGAGGTAGGAGTTTACTTTTCTGGGTATTTATTAACACTAAAGTGTTTCAGGCCATTAAACTGTAAAGATGACTTACTGAGTCCCTTTTGAATTCAAAATTATAATATTAGGATTGGAAAATTAACTAGTTTGTATATGTACCATCCTCCTAAACTAGATCAAAAGAGCACTAGAAAAGGAATAGGGAAGAGCCATGTCCTATGCTTGCCTTAATGCTATACCTCATGGCATTTCATAAAGGCAAAACACCTTTAGAGAACCTGTGTAGTTACAGAAGAAAAAAATCTCCTTGTTTTAAAGATATATGAAGGTATTTTCTAAAAGAATACAAGTATACAGGTAGTCCTTAGGGAGAGTAAAATAATGCGTGTATTTCTAGCTGATATTTATCTACTTGTCTATATTGTGCTCTCATTGTAGAATCAGTCTGCATAGCATTAATTCTCATAACACCCTTGAGAGGTAAACTTTTACCTCAATTTAAAAAACAAGGAACTGAAGCATGAAAAGACCAAGGCTAAGATTTTCTTCCTAGCTGTTAGAGAGATTTTAAAATAATTTAGAAAATTCCAGCCTAAAGAATTTTCCTAAGGTTACAGTGTGAAAAATATCTCAGAATTTTAAATATTCAAATTTTCTAATGAATGCAAATGTCCTGAAAATATTTTTTAAATACTGTTTCAGGCATGAGGAACATGTAAAGGTTGTAGTTACAACAGCCATCACAGAACTCCAGGGAGGAACAATATGAATTAAATTTGTGGTAGAGTACCTGCTGGTTTTAGGGTGGGATGTGAGAACTGAAAAATAAGTGAACACTGGTTAAATAATAGAGCTGGAAGATTTTAAAGTGGAGAAGACACTGTAGAGAAGACGTCTTCAGACAAAGCTGTCATGTCAACACGTTACCTCTTTGATGAGCAAGGTTAGAGGACAATTATCAATTATAGATGCTCAGCACAATTACTTTCAGTTATCTCCAGGGTTTCACCCAGCTACCACTTCTAAATTCTAATAAGTTTTCAGTCCTTCCTCTTCTAAATTCTGAGGTACAAGTGAGTTCAAGAAGCATAATGGGCTAAATTCTTTGTTAGAAATCTATTGTTTCCTCACAAGCATTAATGCAAATTAATTTGAACCAGCAACTTCTGGAAATGCTATAGCTAAGTCCTAGCTTTCATGAACATGTGCTGAAGGATGGTAAAATCCATGCATTTACATCATCTGAGAATAGACTACTGGCAAGTGCAAAAAAAAACATAATGTTTCTCTCTGTTACGCAAGTCTGGAAGGTACTGTGGCCTTGGTCTGAGATGCTCTCTGTTACACATGGAACAGTGCCTTTGGAGTCTCTCATCATCACAGAAATGAGCACAGCCTTGCATCGGTCATTCCCTCTTTCCCTCTGCATCTCACAGAGATCTCCTTCTGACGTCAGAAATAAAGAAGATGAGGGTCTGTCTAAAGACTGGTTTTTATGCTCACTAGAATTCCATGAAAACGCTGAAACGTCCAAGCTCTCCATGGCAAGTTGAGAATCCTCTATGCTGACATGGGATTTTCCTGGCTGTAACTTCTCATAATGATGAAACAAAAATTTAAGATTGTTATTCTCAGATACATTCTTTCAAAGGAAATTAGTAAGTAACTTATCAGGAAACACCATGTTCACCTCTCCACAAGAGTTAGAAACCTTAATGCCTCTAAAGTGGTGCACACTTTTATGCAAAACACAAAGCCTAGTTTTCTTTGAACTAATCCATATAGTAATTAATAAGTATATATCCCTTTAAAAACAAAGAAAAAATCTGAGAACAGAAAATGTAATACAACCAGTTCTGTTTGTAGGTAGTTAGATTTCAATAAGATCATAATTTTATAATTTCTGAGGTTTTGGGTATTCCATCTCTCCACTCACTTATAAGCCTGAGGGTTTTCAAAGTTACTACTTTTGATGAAGCATGATAAGAGGTGTTAACAGGATGCACTTGATATTTTAGATTGCACATCATGGAAAAAATGAATGAAGTTAATTCTAACTATTATACAAAATTCTAAGAAATGCTACCAGTGACATCAACTTTGAATCAACAAGAAGCAACATTTTACTCACTGCAGCTGAATGGAAAACAGTGAAGCTCATAAAAGACAAGATACAACAGAACCATTTTTTCCAAAGGTATTTTGAGACTGAAAATTTGAAAGAAATGTTGTATAAAGAATAAAGCAATAATCTAAGTATCAGAGATTACTTTTATCTGCTATAAGACCCTGAGTTTATCACTTTCCACCTCTTTGCTTTCACTTCCTCATCTGAAGCATGATGTGTGACGATCGAGTTGTCTACCTTTGTAAAGCACTACAGGACCTACTCATAAGAACACTGTGTTATAATAAGTGATTTTTTTTGTTGTTTTTCAAAAAAAGCTATTTTTCACTAATCAACTTCTTTAGATGAATGAGACCTAAGGAGGGACCTGTTCTTCAAATTCTCACACAGGCCAGTGTAAATTAAGTGGCCATGAAGCTGATGATGTGCTATGGAAGAAAAACAGAGAGTGCTATAATCAGTATCAGCTACAGAGGAGGACAGTATAGCAGAGAGCAAAAGAGCATCTCACTTGTGCTGTGCTCTCAGATACCACTGGTTCTGGATTCCATTCTTCAAAGGAAGATACCCAAATCCACAGAATAAACTCTCCCAAGCTGAACTTCCTGAAGGATAGCAAAAGGACTCAGGAATTGAGGTGGACTATTCCTTCCTGTGCTCATAAGCAGCTGTTTGATAGTGTTTCACACATTCTGAGAACCATCAGAAGCTTGGTGCAGTAACAAGACAGCCAATACATGTGCTTGGTACAGCAAAGAATCAGAATAGGGGCTTAGGGAGTTAATCAGTGGAGAGCTCTCCCTGCCACCAGATCTGATACCCATTAGCAGCAGGGTACAGCTTGTGCCATTATGCAAGAAGTAGAAGGCATCTGGATAGACAAAATATATTTGCCAACAGATGATTCTCAGTGAGGGGGTTGAATCAGCTTGTTCTCTGTAATTTGTTGTGAGCTACAATAAGTCCTGACCTAGGAACTGGTCTTAGCAGAGACTCAAAAGCAGGTACATCGGCAAAGATGAAATGAGAAAATAATTCTATGCGTAACATCCTTAAGTAAGTTTTATGATCCAGGCTTAAAAATAAGTAGGGTCCTCGTATCAGGTCCTGGTATCTGCTTTGACTATGTGCAACCTAAAGCAACATCTTTTCTTTGTTCAAATAGAGCTTCATCCACTGCTGGATTTCAGCTTTCTTCTCTCTTTGCTATGTGAAACAAGGACAAGACCCCTGTAACTATGTTCTCAAAAGCTGAAACAGAGAACAAAAAGAATGTCTGCTTTTATTTTTTTTTTTAACAATCCTGCAATTTTTTTCTTTATGCCAGCCGTCAGAGAATAAGAGAAAAATAAAATGCACCTACAGAAAAAGAGAGCATATGTCAGATTGACCTCTACAGCCATCATCAGGTCTGTCTGGAACATGAGAGTTGATTGCTGCAAGTTACAGCTACTGCCCACAAAACGTGCCTAGGTGTTTGCGCTGTCCCTGCAGAATTTCAGTCCTGAAGGTGCCTGTGAGTCTTTAATTGGATGCACCCACATGATTTCTATTGCATGCCGGTATCGCTAGCGCTGATCTCTTTAGCCCTCAAAGTACACACTGGCTGTCAGGTGTACTGAGGTAATTGTTTTAATGCCTGATATTTGTAAAAGACCTAATTTTTAGCTTTGCTGCCCAGATCATGATGTATAAATTCCCTCAGGCACTTTTTCAATCTGTTAATCTAAGTTTATCCTCCTGTGCAAATGGATCCTTATGTGCTTTAGTTGATGACGTAGGGCAGTGTCCCCACATTGCAATTTCAGTCTTTCTGCCTTAACAAGTCAATCCGTTCCTTCAACACATACACTGAGGGGAAGAAATTAGCTGTCAGGGCTTGGAGTGCACAAACGGGCCTCAATGATCCTGACCAGCTTCATCTGGGACCTCTATCCACCCTGGAGGCTGACTGGGATCTCCTGGACCTTCTGTCTCTGCCTGAGTGGTGCTGCTGTGACTGCCACAAACCTCTCATCAGTACTTGGGGTCCCTGGCTGGACCTCAGGCCTGACTGCACATATCTTTGCTTGGAGGTCACTGTGGCACAGCTTGGCTCCTGGCTGAGCTGCAGATCCTGGCTGCTTTTCCCTCATTCTGCACTCATGAGCCATGAGGAGCCATGCTTCTTTACCATGTAAAGGCAGAATGCATGGTTTATGAAAGCACTTGAAAGCCTCAAACGTAAATTGTGAAGGTGCATAATAGAGAGAAAGAAATCCTTTCAGTCTTCATGGTGTCTCAATTCCTTATCTTTAAATAGGGGCTGGTACCTAAGCCTTTGAAAGATAAAAATGCATTAGCACATAAGGAACCAAACTAAAATTAATTTCTGGAACTGCTAAGGCAGAACCCTGACCAAGCCCTGGGTTTCAGCTGACTGAGATCCAGGACACCACAAAGCCACAGGAAAAAAAAAACAAAAATGTTGCTTTGAGAGCTTTAAACCTACGCCAGTTTGGATCACTGTACATTAGCAATGATAAAAGTACATACGGGATAAAGTCTTTAACTTTCCAAACACATGAGTGCACATGGACTGTCCCATGAGCAAAAAACTTTACATGTAGAAATGTACTTGACATTTCAGCCTTAATCACTCTTTCACTGCACGAGTTAAGCTAAGCATTCACCCAAGTAATTAAAAAAATTTAAGCTAAAACATCTGATGGTATGAAAAGAGTTAGAATGGAAACAGAACAAGCTCTCTTTGAATACATTTGGGATTTGGGCTACAGAAAAATAAAAGAACAGCATAGGAAGAGTTCCTGGTCCAGTATTTCCTCAGGCACAAGCTGTCACGTGTCACTGTAACATAAAATTTTGCACACTGGAGCATTTGAGTTTGGAAAAAATCCTAACAGGAGACGTATTTAGAAGCTTGCATTCCAGCTTACTGGAATTCTTCAAAACTCAATACTTAACCTAAAATTTTCAATATTCACTGCTATGATGTTGGTTGTGTTTCAATGGCAATTAAGTAGATCCTTAAGATTTGTAGAGTACACGCTAAAATTAAATATTAAACTATCACTGGAAAGTCATGAAGTACTAGTTTTAGTAATGTATCTTCTTTTCACCCATAACTGTTAGTCTCCAGACAGTTTTCTGGCCCAATTTATTAGCTAAGTATCAGTTAGCTATGAAAGAACGTGCATATTAAAGACACATCTAAGTTAGCTATATCCAGTGAACCACATTAGAGTAACAAACAGCTTTTACCTGTTTAATTTCCTCCTACTACTAGTTTCAAAACCTTGGCCTTTTTCAGTAGTTACCATCTAGAATGAGAAGAAGCAGCTAGTTACAGGTTGTACACTAAGGCTTTTTAGGTTTTCAAGTCTGAGGACCAACCCAAATATAACTGATTTTTCTCTAATTCAGAAGAACTCATATTAAACTGAAATGAGATGGGGTGAAAAGAAACTTTGCTCACCAACAGATTGTTCAGCTGAAGAAGATTCAGTTTAAAGAGGAAGAAGAGTATTTGGAACAGAGTTACCTTGAAGTATAGCTGTCATTTTACTCTATGACCATTAACAAGTCCCTTAAGCTTCTTTAATTATAGTTTTTCTTCATGAAATCAGGAGAGTATTGTGAATCCTGAACAATTAATGTCTATAGAGTAATTTCAAATCATTGGATGAAAAAAGGTCATAAAATAAAAAAGTTGTTCATTCTACCAACAGAACGGCTGACTATTTTTATTGCTACTTAAAATTTCAGTTTCTGGAGATTCTGCAACAAATGTTCAAAAAAGGATGAAGAGGAAAGGAATTGTCAGTCAGACAATTTTTGAAGCTGTTGAAGTGCTATTATTGTTTGTATAATAATTAAGAGAAAAAAATAATGCTGAGTAGCTGTTCTCTGGTCTTAAGAAGAGGGCCAAAGAAGAATTGAACTCTATTGACTGTAATATGGATGCTTTTACAAAGTCCAGTTTACAGCCTAGATTCATGTACTTCCATCCTCTCAGATATTACTTAACCTAAAACACAATCCTGTTTATGTTTTGAAATGTTAGTGCAAAAATAATGTTGGGAGGGGGGGTGCTATTTCTAAGAATGAATTTCTTGGTTTAGGAGCTCTGGCTCAGGGATGAGATATAGTCCTGCAATTTCAGTTAAGTGATATCTGATCAAGGATTTATACCTTTCTTGATTTTATTTTCTGTGTGAAAATAAGTGGTTACAGTTTAGACCAGTAGTTAGAAATAATCTCCATAAAGACCTAAGGGAACGATACTTTTTTTTTCAGTGCACTTTTCTGGATACATTGCAATCAGAATGCATGATTTTATATATTTTGTTTATTAACATTGATATCTAGTAAAATCGTAATGTTTTTGGTTTGCTCTTCCATTATGTCTTTCAGATAAAAGCTCCAGAGCTCATAGCATATCTGACATGTGATTTCACAGATGATGTATCTTGTTTTCAGCTGGTTTAAAACTGTTTAAAACTGTTTTCAGATTCCTAAGCTTCAAGATATTTATGTCAGCAGAAAAAAAAAAAAAAAAAACACCAAAAAAACCCTTACATCATGCCTGTTCTCCTGTCAGAAACAACTTACTTCCTGTTACGCAAGCTCCTTAGACAGGACTTAAAGAGAATTCAAGACACCATAGTTCCATATCAGATCCTACCATAAACTGCTATGTGACTTTTCATAAGTCCCTTTGCTGCAACATTGTAAGACTGTAGCTATATGGGCAGTAGCCAGATCCTCTTAAATGTTCATGTTGTAGCTATTAATTTTTTATAGTGAGAGTAGGGACTTTATGGCTGACTGACCTAAGATTCAAGCTTCAGCAAGCCAGTCTGAACCTAGTTGCTCCTCAAGATGGATAATACACAAAACTTGACTGCACAAGTAATAATTATGTAATGTGTACTGGGCAGCCTGCTATCTCATATAAATATCACACCAAAGCTTCCTTTTAAGTCCTGATTTTTGACAAGTATAGAAAAAATTACAAAATTAGAGAGTAAAAAAAAAAAAAGTCTGTCATCTAAAAGATGTTTTTCTTGTAAACATCATGTTATACAGAAAGAAAGTCGGCTTTAAAATTTCATCACAAATTACAATCTCCCTACTGTCTTAAATTATCTACGTAATAGTCTAAAATCATGTTAGTACACTAACAAAATTATAACTATTTCTTGCTGTAGCCTATAGGAAAACACATTCTGATTTTGTAAAAAGGTGTTAAGATAATACTGAAAAGCTTTAAACTTTCAGCTTTCAGCTAGTATCTTTATAGTTCAGAGTAAGAGACATGCAGTCTGTTTATTAGCGATTACTGATCACTGCAGTCTAAGTATGATGAATGTAGGCTTTCTTTATTATAGCCTCTGTTTGTTTTTTTTTTTTTTCCTCCAGAAAGACTGGTGGGAGGGAAAACATTCTAGACTTTGCCTGTCCAAGACAAACCAGTATGAAGAAATTAAGCTGTTTTACAAATAAGAGCACATTTCAAAAAAAAGCCACTACTGTCTCTTCAACTAATGTGAATCCATCTAATAAACTTGTGCTAACAGATCGCTTAAAGGGTACTTAGTAAGTCACTATAGCTTTTACTTTTTAAGCCAATGAGTCAGATTCATATCCCACAGGAGCAGTGATTAAAAAAGAGAACATCACCGACTAATGGCCATCACCAGCTAATGGCTCTATGTGAAATAAATTCATAATCTCCAGAGGCTGGCAGCAGGATGAGTCTCCACTTGCGTAAACATTGCTGCTTTACATAAACAACCATATTCATTAGAAATGTTGGTACAAAACTAAGGAATAAGGTCACTAATCCAGGAAATGCTTAGCATCTACACATTCTCTAGGAAAATGGTAGGTATAAGCCCTGCCCTGTAGATCATCCAGCAGTTCAGGACGAAAGAACAAAAGTTTGAACGCTGATATTTCACTTGCACTGTTTATAAATCTTCACTATAAGTAAATACAGGTGTTGATACGATCACTGTCAAGAATCTAGAGTATACATATATCTATAAGGCACATGTATCTAAATTTTTGTGTTCTAAAGTACAAGACAAAAAAAATTATGTAAGACAAAATTTGTTGTAATAAATATTTGTTCCATTGGTCTTCCAAACTGCTAATGAACAGGGTTCAGTAATGTTTTAAGTGAAAAATAGCTAATTAAAAATAAACTCCACAATACTGTTTTCCAGCATGCAGCAGTATTTTTCAGCAGTGATGTTAAGCCTCCTTGGAAACAGAGATTTCAAATAGAGAAAAAGGAGTGAGGGAGGGAATATATGAAGAATGCATTTATAATGTATTTTATTAATCCCTTTTGACTTCAGAGTGGTCATCCATGTTCAGTTAACCAGCTGTTTTTTGTTATTTCCAGTAGATTTATGAGTGCTGAAAGAGCTAAATTATCTCTACAGAGTTCTCAGTAGACATGAATATTATGGGATTAAAGGTACAGAGTAGCGCTCAGATTCCCCGGATTTAAGTCCTTTATGTGGCAATATATAATAAATACCTTAGAAACCACTTTTCTCATTAATCAAGTGCTGATAGGTGTGGCAGTGAAGGCATTACTTCAAATTAGCAGAATTTTCTAATCAGCACTAATGTGACTGCTACAGTAAAGGTATCTGACTGACGAGCCTTAGGAGCTCACCTCATTATAAGAGAAACCACTGCAGTTTAATAGTCTTAATTTAGCTACCAGTATATATACCGGGTCAATCTTTTGAAGGTAGAACAAAATCTGTGGCCTTTGTGAGAGGCTTATTAGTTCAACATGAAAAACTTTGGCATTGCAGAAAGTGTCCTTCTTTGCTCTTGCCAGTGCATTATTTTGTGGCATGTAGAACAAGTGGAGATTTTCAACAGGAGGTGGGAAAAAGGCTGTGCTAAATAACTGATCACATGATATGAGTCAGGGCAAAAAAGTGATTATACCATGCCATGTGTGTGGAGGGATGAATGGGTGGATATATGTAGTGTGAATCATACATATTTATATCTCTGTGTGCATATGTATATGCAAACTCTGTTTATGTATGCACACTTACTGTGGTACATATGAAGGATTAATTTCAGAGCTAGGAGACCAAATTATTCACATTACAGTTTTCAGCAGTATGACTGCTTGAGTCACAAGGTACTGAACGCCTGCAGCTCAGTGGGGCACTTCAGAAAATGGAGCTCTCGATGTTCCTCAGCTTCATATAGAAAAATGTTGATTTATCAATGCTGATAGAGAACTGAGACCTAAATCGACATAAGATCAGGTTAAAAATCCTTCAGTTCTTTAGCATTTTAATGCTATTTGACACCAGATATGCAAAGCCTTACATTCTTCAGTATTCAGCGTGTAACTTCATGATGCTTGCTTTTTTTACCTCTAAGTCTGAAGTTCATTTTGGCTTCAAATTATTATCTTGGAAACTGATCTTGCTTTCAGTGAAGTTAATAACAATGCTCTGATCTCCTTTAATTGTACAAGATCAGGCCCTCACCGAACAGCAGTCATATTGAACAATAGGAAAACAATGCCACAAAGAGAATGTGGTTGCAATTTTATTTTTAAAAAGTGCTCTCTCTTAGGATGGTATAGGGTGAGATCAAGAAGAAAAGTAAGATAACTTCCCCATAAAATGACTAGCTGTAAGTTAGACTACCTGAAGCAGTCTAACATGACAGTTTTCTTTAATGCAACCTTTTGAAAGAGTATTTTGGCTTGATTTGTCAAAACGCATTTCCAATGATTTTGCTCTCATATGAATGAATAAGAAAGGGCTTCATTAGGCATATGGCTAGAAAATACTTAATGCTTCCAGAAAGTATCACCTAATACTCCTACCACTCCTTTTTTCTTCTAAGCACAAATTTATGTAAATTGATTGATCTTCCAATTTTCCATTTAGATTTTCAACAATTGGTGAAAAAGCAATCTTGCTGATGAAAAGGGCTCTCATTTGTTTTCAGTAGGTGTTACATCACAAGCAAGAAATTTCTTAGACTGATCATAGTCAGATATTATTACTCGATTTCAAATTAATCCAAATGGAGTAAAAATATTTTAGTCCTATAAATCATTGTCTCTATCTGGGACTGAGAGGAGTGAAAAGTGACTGCAATGTATGTGACTAAGAAATAACTTTTCAGATACACATTGGTGTAAGCAGTGAGTAGACTTCTGTAACTGATTCTTCACAATAGCATTCAGACCATAGTAGAAAAAGTGGGAGAGGATGAGATGGGGTGATTACATCACTTGAAGATCCTTAAGTTGGTTTTTTGGCTTGTTGTACAAATGCTGCCTTCTGCAGCAAGATCTGTAGAACATCCAGCTGCTTGTTTCCGTGTTTCCTAGTTAACGTTTTCACTCACAGTTTTTCAGCATTTCAGGAACAAGCACCCCAAACACAACTCTGGCGAACTCAGTGTCTGTTGGGGAGGTTAGCTCTCACTGGAGGTGGATCAGTTTACTAAAAATATAATGTATTTTCTGCCCCCACCCCATTCCCTACCCCTTAAATTATGTACATGTTTTAGAGAAAAAAATGGTTAAAGGCAAAAATTTGTAGGCAGTTTCTTTATGGAATTCTGATAATTAGACAGCACTACCATCTAAGACTACAGTTCTGTTGCTACACAAATATTGAGAGGAAGAAATAGAAGTCAAATGCTTCTATTCTCAAAGCTAGGTCTCAGAGAATACAGTAAAGCTGATAGATTACCTATTTAAAAGGAGTAACTACTTGTATGGTTGGAGCTGAGTGTTGACAGTAGTCTGTAAAGTCGGATATCTAAATGGATTGCTCCTACGAGTTTATTTCTTTTATCTTGTAAATGAAGGTAGGGCCATCTTATCTTTTTTTCTGCATACTTAATGTGTCAGAGTCACTCATCTTTGAAAATCCATACTATAAGGTTTTCACTTCACTTCTTTTTATAACATTCTTTTGTGATGACATTTTAAAATAGTTAGATGTGGGCTTTTCTAGGAAAGAAGTTATTTTTGTTTCTTCTGTCAGACTTTCTTGTCAGATACGCGTCTCTGAAGTATGCTACATATTTTTTTCAAAATCAGATCTATCTCACATTGGCCTTCATTTGATATGGATCCATGACTGATTTTGATGCTACAACAAAATATCCTTCACTTATCACATACGTTTTTCTGCCAGTCATGAATCTACTTCACATGCATACACTTGCTTAATCTCTAAAAGAAATCATTACAACTTGAAACTGAAGCAGTCTTTCAACAAAATTCCCAAACAGTGAATCATACCATATTCCTCTTTCTTCCCACTCTCTGCACTGCATAATTTTAACACTTAATGAAAGGTACACAAAGAATGCACTTGAATTCAGATGTGAACTACAATACAGATTACTGTTAACAAAGCCCTTACCTTTTTAAATGCAGGATGGTCTCTAAATAGCACAGAAATTGTAGCTCAAAAAAGCAGGACTCCTGTCTTCCACCATACAGCACACACCCTGTTTTCTTTACCTTGCTTTTTACACCATGCTACATGCTTCTGTTGCCTACGCTTGGCTAATGCATATATGAGGTGACACAGGGATCATGCTTGGAACACCTTGCAACCCTTGGTTAACTCGTTACAGTCAAGTTTCTCTCCCTCTCCACTGCCAACAACCTTGGCAAGCCTGAACAGATGGGTGTTTTCTGGGCTGGAGTGGAGCGGGCAGCCGTTCTCTTAGAGGTTTGATTTCTCCTTCCCCAACACAGTGGCAGGCAAGGCAGTAGAGGCAGCAAGCCCTCTCCCCCACACCCCTCATGGTACCTTACCCCGGGGACAAGCACAACTTGAAGGAACAATGTAGGGTTAAGTCCGAGCGGATGACCAGTCAGGCTGGACTTTGACATGCATCTTTACAGGTGTTTCCTTTGCCAAAGCCCCCTCCTTGGGTGTTCACTTTCCATTGCCAATATTTGAAATTAGGAAATTAACTCCTGGCCAAAAAGAACACCCAAAGCCACACAGTTCCAGGGGAGATGAAGGTAGCAGAGGAAGCAGAGACAACCCTTGGCAGTAAAATCAGACAGACAAGCAGATAGTCTGGACTCCTAAATGAAGGAAAGAGGACTGTTTGGGACCATTCCTTCGGGAATGGGCCAGGGGGCTTGGGAGGTACCACACTACCAGTGTTTTGTACAAAAAGAAAAAGAACCAGCCAAAGCAAAGCTGAACAGC
>NW_009917499.1:0-580 GCF_000696875.1 Nestor notabilis | reverse complement strand
TTCCTGTTTTTTTTCTGAATCATCCAGCCCAGTGTGAGTAGAGGGTATCCTCTAGTCTGGGAGGGCTGAACGTTGGAAATGACCCATCAAGGCTGATTAGAATCTTCTCTATCAAGCATATCTCACGCTTATTCTTTGCAATCGCCCATTAAGCCCACATTAATTGCATTATTTATTTGATGTTTGTATGCAAAGCCTTTGGAGTGTCCCCATCTTGGCTTCTGCTTCTTACAGAAACACCACCCGGTCCAACCTGTGTCAGTTTTATCGCCCAGGCACCGTTTTACTGCCATCCATTACAGTGACTGTGATCTAAACAACTCAGCTGCCCCCATCCTGTGTCCTACCATCTCTCACACCCGTCGGCACAGAGGGAAAAGAGAGTGCTCTTAAACCCGAGAAATACTCTGCTGATAGGCACATAAATCCCTTCTGTAGAGCGCTACCGTTTAACTAGTATGGCGAGGTGATGCTCGCTGGGCGAGCTAGTCCCACAGTGAGTAAATTCCTCAGGACTGCCAGTTTCGTTGGTTGGTTGTTTTTCCCCAAGGTTAAAAATAAAATAAAATAAAATAAAATA
>NW_009917498.1:11960-48312 GCF_000696875.1 Nestor notabilis | reverse complement strand
GTCCCTGCCAGGGGCACATGGGGTCTTGAATGCCAGAAGGATTGCAATTGCTTGTGCTGCTTAAACAGTGAGTGTCCTTAATTGGGATTACAGCCTTTGCTCTGAGGAGCAGTTGCAGTAGTGCTGTAGGTGCTCCGTGCTCCTCTTTGTTACATTGCTGGGCCTGACTGTTTAATGATGTCTTAATTGGCTTTGAGAACTCCTCCAGAGGAGGAGAGCTGGAGAGAAAGGAGTTTGTGAGGATTTTTTAATATTTATTCTTGCTTTAGAGAAAAATGTAAAAGGAGGACAGCTGATGTAGACTATTACCCTTGTCATATAATATTACATGTAGAATTCTACATGCGAAGGACATTTTGGTTCCAGTGTAAATTGGTGGAAGTTAATGCTGGATTTCCATGGTGAAGGGAGGTTAAGTATTTACTGGTAGAAGCTAATGTCGTAGTTGCCTGAGCATGCATTGAGTAAGGCTAAAGGATTTGGCTCATAAAGAGAGCACAAAACACAATTAAAGTGAGTCCTAGTAACTTTTATATTTGGCACTTGTGGTCAGATGTTGATACTAAATATAAGCAGAACTTTACTGTAAAAATTAGACCTCCTTTATTGTAGAGTAGTTGAGGTTTTACAAAGAATGGAACCAATCCACGGAGACTTTTTCCTAGGGAGCTGATAAAGGTAACAGCTGCAAAGTTTGACACATCGAAAGTTTAAGTTAGAAATCTTTGATCTGGTTGAATATATATAAAGTTAAGCACTTCTTGCATGCAGCACGTTTTCCAGATTCAGCACTGTCTATGGTTGCTTTCTTGGCTGTGCTTTGTACAGCCGTCAGTTAACAGAGGGCTAAATGGCCTGTGAAGGACCAGGCTGTTCCCTTCAACGTCGTAGGCTGGCTGCAGATGGCCTCCTGGGAGCAGAGTTTCTTTGGGATTTGGTTTGGTGTGTGCTTTCATTTAAAACCCATTTGTCAATAACATGCAGAAGTTTGCCACGTAGACAGTGCTGTGTTATAACAGATTAGAGCATGGTAATGGTTAGCTGGTGGCGTGACTGTTCAAAATGCCAGTTGAATGTGGTAATTTTATTCACAAGTACAGCTGAAATAAAAAGAAGGACTGGCCAGATGTAGGAACTGGGTGCCTGGAGTTACAGTAGCCCCATGAATCTTGTGTTGATTGTCTCTTACAGACCTGGCCTTTCTTGAAGTCACTAATTAAACAGTAAATACTCCTCTTTTGTTGACTGCAATAAGTCCACAAGACCATCACTTGCTGTTTTTACTTCTTGAGGCTTTGGGCCATACAAAACCTATAAAAACTCAGGAAAGAGACAGGCTGCTGCTATGAAAAGAATTAGAGGAAAACTGAATGAGTGATCTTAATGAAAAAACTGAGGCTATTTGAAGTACCTTGTCTCTCTGATGCACTTTTATTATATATCCTTCAAAATTCCTTACAAAAATGCTGACTTAAAAAAAGGTGTGTATTTTTTTTCCAGGTAATCTTACACACTTACCTTTCCTTTCAAGCAGCATTCCAGATAAGTTTGGAGGACTGTAGAAAATGTATTCTGTAATTTGTACTATTCATGTACTTTCAGGGTTATTTTTCCCTTTTGCAGAGATTTTTCCCGTCTACAATGAAGTATTGGCTCCTCCAAAACTGTACTGGAATTTCTCAACTTGGCTGAAGGTTTAAATGCCTGGGATTAACAAGTTTCAACCTTTTTATATGAACATGCATTAAGCTATGTGTAAAATATATATGTCTACCAAATAGCAATTTATCATCTATTAATACATTAATATGCAGGCTGCAGTGTCTGGCACATGCTGCACTGAGGAGACAGCAGGTTTCCCGTTTACCACTGCTTGCCTATGCACATGAAATACACACACCCATGTTCATCCCAAACAGGGTGCAGGTTTGCAAAGCAGACTGCTGCTGAAGTGAGGCAAACTTGATTTATTGTTTCACAGTTGTGTAAGTTCTGCTTGTGTTTTGGAAACTTCACTTCCTCGGTAGCTGCTGAGAAGGAGATGGGAAAAGGAGGCAACCTGCTAAGCACCAGTGCTCAGTGAGTTGTGCACTTTCTGTCTCTCTTGATGTGATAGTCTACTAGTAGTAGTCAGCATCCAAACTGGAACTCCTCCAGCGAAGACAGTCTTTGCAACTGAAGCTTCTTGTGTGTTTTGCTTTTGATGAAGCACACAATACACATGCTCTCACACATATCTAACTAAGTAAGTGAAAGGTAGGTTTCACATTTAACCTGAAATGGTTAACCCATTTCAATTGGTTTAACCCATTGGCCATATGAAAAATCCTCTCACTTTTGCTCAGGAGCTTTGTTGCTACTACATTTTCTCTGGTTTTCAGGATTATATTTTTCCATTTTCATTTGTGAATCACCTTCCTTGAAAGCACAGTTCATAGTGGAGAAACCCTATAGTGGATGCCATGTGTTCCTTACCAAAACTGAGCTTGAGGAAGAAAGTGAGCACTGATAGAGCTGGGGGGAGTTGCTACCTGGAAGCTGGCACTGACTTTTAGCTGTAACGGATCAGTGAAGTTCCTGGCAGGTTCGTTATTAGACGTGGCCACCTAGTAATGAAAGCAGAGAGATTGCAGTGGGGAGCAGCGTTACTGTGGGAGAGCCATTGTCAGGCAATCACCCAGATGTCACACGAATGATGGGATTCTTGTTTTTCAAGTGTCCTCCCCTTGAGCCTTTGGACCAAACCAAGGAAGCCAGACGACAAGCATGCAGACATTTCTTCTCCCTCCCAGATATTCTGCTCTGATGGAGTTGTCCAGCTTGATGTTATCAGCGTTATTATCGCTAATACAGTAATAAGGGTGACAGGTCTTGTCATGGTGGGGATACAGCCCTCTGCAGAGTCCCACCCTTGGAAGGCTGTGATATTGTTTGGCAGCTGCCTCAATCTCTCTGTTTCAGGGAGTTTTCAGAAGGACTGTATAGGATGATAAGGGCTGATGGGGAAGATCAAGCTGATAAATAGTGAGAAAATTTCACATACAAAACCCAGCAAATCTGAAAACAGAGCCACAAGGACAGAGAGATTTATGTATTATGTATTGAAACATACAAGCATGGCATGCTTTGTAAATGCTGGATGGCCAGCTCTCCTGAGCTGGGGTTTACACTCTGTTAAATTACTGTGGGCTGCAATCTGTTGCAATAAATTGTTTGCATACCACCTCTGGAGCATACTGCCAGCAGAAAAAGAGAGACCACTTTTCCTCTGAAAAGCCTGCAGGCTGGCCAGTAAAAAGTCACAAATGGGACAGTGGTTCAGGAGGGAAGAGATGGAAGAATTTTTAGGAAGTGGGATGGCAAAGGAGGGTTTCCTGGGAGGGCTGTTTTATATAGTAACTGTGGAAAAGGACAGGAATTGGGGCTATTGGGGTACCTGAAAGATGAGGGAGGAAGAGGCTGGAAGTATTAAGAAAGCAAAAGAAGAGAGCAGGAAGGGATTTCTATCCTTCAGGCTGCACAGGATCAAATGCATTACTACTCTGAATAATGCCCTCGTTTAGCTCAGTTGTGTGATGGATTTGAAGCTTCAAAACATAAATGAAACTAAGGGCCTAGATAGCCTAATGCTGTTATAAATTTTGAAGACCTAGTTTCAAATATGATTCAGGGGCCTTAGTGAAATGTGTTTGGGGATCTCAGCTCCATCCCTGTTGGGTAATTGCGCACATCACAGAAACATCACATCTTGGCATGACGCTGGTGCTCTGCCAAATGGAGGCTCCAAGGCTGCAATAGCAAGGGCAGCTGCGAGCTGTGATTTAAGAATGTTGGCGGGGAGATGTGGAGGAAAAGTCTACAAAGTTTCTGCCTAGAAAGCATTTTTTAAAAAATGAAACAAAAATCCCTCCAACTTATTTCTCTCTTATGGAAAAAAGCATGTTGGAAAAGAGACGAGTACTTGTGAAATTGCAATGCCCCATTTTCCTGGGTTATAAAACTTCTGGCATGTATCAGCTGTATTCCCCTCCCCTGACAGATTACATGTAGTGTGTTTAAAATATTTTTTAAAACATTCTCCAAATCACAAGATTAAAAGTGTGAGTAAAATCTGCTAGGTCAGAGACGAAATGCTGGCTTAATGCGTAGCAAAAGTAGCCACATCCTTTAATGTCGCTGTTCTAAAGCTCATGGGCACTCTCTGATTGTGTCCACCACTTGGGATTAGTGACATTTTTCTCTGTCGTCCAAAAATATAGAAAAACTTAGGCTGGAAACATCCTCAACTCTGTTTGAGTAGCTCTAATTTACATGACTTAGGTAGGCGTAAAAAGTGAGAAATGACCTTTTCAACATGACTTCAGATATTAAAACGATCTTACAATCTTATTATCATGAGAACATTTCGCAGAGTATTAAGCTCAATAAATTACCTTTTCCCCAAGCTGCTAACCCTGGATCCCTCAGGGGCAGCTGCAGCAACGATGTTGGTTCACGGCCTTCTTATTTTAGCTGAATTGCTTAATTGGTATGTGTTCTACATCCCCGATTGAGTATTTGGAGCACAAATGAAGGTTAGAACCTTTGCGCTAGTTATCGACTGGAAGAAAATTGATTCACGCTCAGGAGTGCAGTTGGGAGACAATTCACAACCCTCCCTAGGAAGGAAAGATCCTGCTCTTTTCTTTTTCCCTAGATTTCTTACAAAGGTCACTCTGGCTGAGCACTGTCGTATTTTTGGTTTGGTGGTTGCTTTTTTTGACACAGCAAATCACTGCTCGAGAACCTGAGGTTTAGCTTCCCAGGCATGTTTGTAGCTGAACTTGAAATTGTGGTACTGTGGATGCTGTCCTTCCCTCTCTCTGCCTCCCCTTGGTCTTTGCACCTGCTGCATTTGTTGTTCTCCAGGAGACCCTGCTGTGTGGGACATCTATGGAAAAACCAGTTATAATTCCCCAAGTGGGAATCCACCTTTGGATCCAAGAGGGGGCAGGAAAGGGTTATTGCAGAACATCACTGGTCTAGCTTCCAACTTCAAGATGCATCCCATAAAGTGACTTTCCAAGGGCATGTTTCCATTGTGCTGAACATCTTTAGCTCAGTGAGTGAAGATAAACCCTGAAGTAAAGGTCATTCAAGAGGAAGTTCAGGAACGCCAGAAAATGACAGCAAAACATACCAAATTGCTGTGCTGAACAAATTTAAACTAAATGCACGTGCCTTGTATTGCCGAATAATCGCTCTTTTCTTTGCAACATGATCAAGCCCTTCTGTGCATCAACTGTTACAAATCCCTTTGTTTTTCTGTGATCTTTGTAGCAGGAACCTGAGCTTTCTTGTGGCCTGCGTTAATAGAAACATCAAAATGCCATAGATTCTGCTTTCTTTTTAATGTTCATTAAAGGGCAAACATGTGACTTAGCCAGCCTCAGCAAGATCCCCTCTGGCTCCATGAGCATGCCAAAAAGAGAGACACGGCAGCCAAAGCAAGAAGCATTCCTGGACTACAGTGCATGTTACACATAATCCAGAAGGGAAATGGAAAGAAAAAGCTTAAAAGTCAGACAGACGCGGAGGGGGCAGCAGGATGGCAGCTCAGCATGTTGACATGCCACAATCTGTTACCTCAGTCTCATTGATACAGAGGGCAGTGAGAAAGGAGGTAAATGCGATTGGAGTAGGATATTTGGCAGCATGAAATAAACCCAGATACGGGCACTGAGATGCTGTGAGATGCTTCATCTGTGGAATGCTGTAAAATCTTGAATTCATCCATGAGGAGTGTGCAGCCTTGAGTGTTTTGTTCGGTGGGTGGTACCTAATCTGAGAATTGGTAAGTTTTCCTCATTGCACCAAGGCTCAAAATATAATACATCACCAGGTAGTATGGGAGAGCACATTTGCTGTGATAGGTCTTGGCTCTGTAATGTGTTCAACCCGTGGGCTCTGCAGAGGTTGGATGGGCTTTTGGAGAGCATCCAGGAGTCAGTAGATTTCCCAGGCACTGCACAGCCTGGATGTTTGTGGAGGCTTGAGTGAGTGAGACTGCTGGTACCTTAAAGGTGATTTCAGTGTTCGCTGTTGTCTGAAGATGCGTAATTGCCATAGTCTGAAGGACCATATGGAAAGGTTGGAAGTCGTTTTAATTGGCCACTTGCTGTTATTTCTTGTATTTTATAGCACCTTCTGCTTTCATTGAAAGCCTTTTGATGTCACCGAGAGTCTTAAAACTTGTGATAAGCATCATGATAGTTTAAATATATAAGTTCATTCTTCTGCTGCTAAAAGAATGAGTGTTTTAGGTACTTGCATACAAAGTCCTGTGAAAATCAAATAGAAAATTAACTGCTGCATGGAATGTAATACAGGAAGGTACAGAAAACTGTCCTAGAAATTTGTAAGGTAAAAATATAACCAAACGAATTACAGATTTCTGTTGGTATTTAGAGATGGCAGCACTCCGCAGTTCTGTTCAAGTCCTGTGGACATCTCGATTTGTCTGTGGGTTTACCCTGAGTGAGTTGTGTGTTATCTTTATTTTAACACAGCTAAGATTTCAGAGCCAAAGTCAAATATCAGCATGATCGGTGACTGACCATAAAAATAAGTAAATGGAGCACTCCCCTGATTTTTGGCACTTGTGAAATGTTTTTTCTTGGTATTGTTTGGAAGAGCCTCTGGGGAGCTTCAAAATGAAAACGTTTCCGTATGTTTTCTCTTCCATTAAGTCTGGCACTGAACTGGAGGGTTTCTCTTAACTGTCAGACTGTTAGTGTTTGGGCTCTCTGTTTGGGCGGGTTTTTGAGGAAAGAAAAAAGCTTTAAATAATTTATTTGAAATTCTCTTGCATCCCCCCACCCCCCCACCCCGCCCCAGTTAAAACAGGGCTGGAAACAAATCATGGCTGAAGCAGAAAAAGCAGTATTTGCTTCATATGTTGCAATACTTATCCAGCCTTGGCTTGTAGTACCATGCTGAGCTGATAGAAACAGCACATAGTTAGGCAAATGCTTTCTTTCTAGTATCACCGTATGCAGGGACACGAAGTGCCCACACAGCTATTGTAGGTTGGTCCAGATCCCCTCTGTGCTTGCAGGAGGTGGAAATTCCACCTTTTTTCTATAGAGAAGACACCCCTCCAAGGGAGCAGTAGGCACAAGGACCAGCAGTGCTTTCCCGGGGTTTTCCCAAAGGAAATCCTTCAGACATAGGTAGGTTAGGAAGCACAGGAGAAACTCAATTGTCTCGTGCTGGAAGCAGACAGGGTGAACTGTCCCATCCCAATGTGAGCATCTCCAGCACAAGACGCTCCTGATGGACCATGTGCTCTCCTGTGTTGGCTTGGTGACAGGGAAGAAAACTCAGCTCTTATCTTGGGCCTTTGAAACTTATTGACAGATTTCCCTCCTTCCAAAAGAAAAAATACACACACACATGGGTTTTCTGTGGTCTAAATGTATTTATAACTCTTACAATAACCTGTAAGGTTATCCTGACTGGGCCTGTGCTACGACGTGGCTGCTGTTCATTTTGCCGTTCTGATAAAAGCAGCATAGTCCTTAAACCCCTTGAGATCTCTCTTCCCAAAAAAGAAATATGTTTGTTATTAGGCTTTGTAGGGGAACATAAATAATTGTATTGGGAGTGAGATAATATTTGTAGCGGTTATTTATATTGTGAATGCTTGCAGCAAAAGGTCTAAGGAGCAAACGAGCAAATACCTCTTTTTTCCAGTGTCTTTTTCATGTACATTGTCTGTGGATACCAGACATTGATTCTATAACTTAAAAGTTCTAGCAAAGCTAACTGTAAATATGTCAACGTTTTCAGTGTCATCCCAGAACACTCAATAATCTCTTAGATAACTTGGATGTAGGCCGGGGAGTGCCGTAGCAATAAGGTCCAAGGCTTTGAACTTGATTCAAAATTGTATGGAAACTTATTGTCAACATGAAGAGTTTGATATTCTTACAGTAAGTTCTCTTGCCAGAGGGACAAATTCCAAGATTTTATATTGCTTAGGTTTTTCTGAGTGCTGTACAATTCGTGCCATCAGTTCTGTGACCTACACAACAGCATGGCAACTTCAGGCCACCCTCCCTTCCCTCCTGACTGTGTCCTCTAGTTTCACCCCAGCTTTTTAACTTCTATATGGAGATCTTTCATATGAAGGCAAATCCATTAATGTATGGAGTTTCCAAGCTTTCTGTGACAGTGAAAACACCAAAGTGGTGGCAACTTGAAAGTCAAGTGATGGAGGCATGTGGCACTTTGGAGACCTTCTGGGTTTATTTCTGCCTTCTTGAAACTGAGATCATTCCGTGGTGATGAGTCTTCAAGAGCCATTGCCATTGACTTATTAGTGTAGGGGTGAGAACATGTCCTGTCTTTCTTCAGTATGCTGTCATTGAAAGGAATAGCCAAGTTCCTAAAAGACAGGAGTCTGGTGGTTGCCCAAGGGAAGTGGGGAAGCAAAGACACCACAGACTCTTGTGCCTTTGCAGCAGTGCCCAGGCCGAGCCAGGGGCACGAGCTCCAGGGGAGACGGGAGCGGAAGCATCTAATTCTCACCCTGCCAGCTCCAGGCTGGCAAACCTCCCTGCTGGCAGCCAAGCTGCTGGGGGCAGCCTCCGATTGAATTTCCCAGCCTGGAAAATCTTCTAAGAAAGGAAAAAGAGTTAAACCAAATATAGGGAAAACATGCCAAATGGCAGCCAGGAAGCAGAGTGCAGCTTCTAGGCCAGAGGCCAGCAAGCGTGAGCGCAGCAGAGTCTGACATACAGTAATTAGTCATTATAGGAAAAGAGCCTGTTACCTTGCAAAGAAGCAGCCAGTGTTGGTGGCAGTGGGGTTTTTCCAAAGGAAAGAGCCCTCCAAGTCTCCTTTTAGGAAAAGTAAGTTCTTGAGGCAGAAGTAATGACTTTTCAGGAAAAACAAGGCAAGTCAACACAGAAGTGTAGAATTCTTGTTCCTCAAGCCAATTTGTAATGATTTCTTTTTACCATTCTTTTGTGTCCTGATTTCTCAAAGAAATGTTTCAATTTCAAGGTGAAAGCGGTCCCTGTGAGGTAGACAGCAGCCATAGAGGCCTGAAATGGGAGGTGCATGGGCATGAGAGCAGGCTGAGCACTGGGAAGGCATCTAGATAAGTGATGCCAAGCAGCCACCTTGCAGCCAGACTGCAGGGATCAAACACATGTGGCTAAAAACTTTAGGGAGTTTTAACCCATCATAGCAAAGGACAGAATATTCTTTCAAAGGAAGTAGTTTTTAGGACCAGGTGGAACAAGTTCCTTCAACCACTTCAGCTTCTGTGTTACCCAAGCCAGGTAATATTATTCTTTCAGACTTGTAGTGAGCCCAGTAGCTTGTGTTTAACCAGTTCACATCATCCCTCAGATGTCTGGATCAGGAGACTTTGGGCAGTGAAGCCCTGTAGAAGCTGGGCTGGCAGTTGGGGCAGGGAGCGCTCTGAGTGGCACCTCTGTGGGCATAGCTGGACAGATCTCTTACCTCCATATCATACACACATATCACGGTGCATCCTTCAGGATGGGGCAAATCCACCATTTCTCTTTTTTCTGGACATGTTGTCTGCATTGGTGATTCAACAACATCTTGCACCGTATTTCTGAATTTGTCCAGCTTTGCCATCCCACCATTTCATCTTTATAAGTTCTTTTTTCACCAAGGAATAAAACCAATTATGTTACCAATAAATCTCTTCAAACCCAGTGAAGGAAATTGTGAAACAACTGAGATGTTGTGGCCCCAGCTTTGGCTTAAAGGAAAGAAGCCCTTGGGTGTCCAGCATATATGTAATTCTAGTTTTTGTCTTCTGAAGCTCCTGAATTATCCATAGGGATTCCACCCAAATTTGGAGGGCAAGTATGAACTCCAAAACTATGAGATTCTCGAATCTCTCTGTTCTTGGAAAGGGTGGGAGCAAAAATAAGGCACAGAATGTTCTCGTAAGCTTTCCCAGGGAAAATTATATAGTAACTTGAGAAAATACACATATGGAAGGAATGTTCTCTTAAGATGAAGGCACTAGAGAGGGAACTCTTCGGCACGAGATGCATTTTCCTGGTTAAATCTCACTGGGTGCACTTGTGACTGAGGAGAAAAGGAGAATGAGTATGAGCAAGACTTGCTTATGTCTTCTCTGCTGTACCCTCCTGGTGCACCTTTCCTGTTGGGTTCCTCAGCTCAGACCTTCACTCCAGTTTTGGGAGGAGTGTTGTGCTTTGAAACTGCCTGGTTTACATCATCACCCAGGCTTCTGCAGGGTGCTTGTGTCACTGGCTTTCTCATGAAGCTACAATTATGCAAAAGCTATTTCTTTTCAGTGAGTTGAGCAAGTTCCCTCCTCCTGTTTCTTAGAAGGACAACGAGAAGCAGATCAGGTTGAAGCAGGAACTGAGAAATGTTTATTAACACTTGCTTTGAATGTATTTTACTGCAAAGAAGCTAAAGAATCCATATGTATTTTAATTGCTACCGAGGAGGGAAGGATGACTCACTGACAGAACTCCAGTGTCTGTGTTGAGTGGAGTTTTGGAGGTTTATGTTTGTTGATGTTAATATCCTACAAATTGCCAGTTTTAATTAAACAACCTGATGCAAGTCAGAAATTTTGTTTCTTTCATGCAAAAGAAGAAAATCTTGCAAAACTGTCCCACCCGTTCAGATCAGGATGTAAGTTTATCAGATGAAAAGCACACTTTCTTTGTTCTTAAATGGAGGGTTGTGTGTTCTGAGCACGTAGCCATCCCAGGTCACTCAACCACAGAAGACTTTTCAAAGGTATTCAAATTGACAACACAGCCAAACATAAAGAGCTTGCTTTTGTTTCTGCTTTCATGACAAAGAATTACATTAAATGGGGGAAGTTATCAGGCTGAATCTTTGTTATCCTAAACTTCTGTTTGGAATAGAATAAATTACAGGATTGGGTTCTTCTCTAGTGCTGGATTTCGTGACTGTGTAACTGAATGTGAAATTATGACCTGCTTTTTTGGAAGTGCTAGAATACACAAATACAACCAAACATTTCTTTGATGTGGTCTTTGTTTTTTGCAGTTGTAGTTTTTAAACACGCAACTAAGCTTTTGCTAAAAACCTGTGAGACAAAGGTGAGGATTAGGAAGCAAAATGATTGCCCTTGAAAGAGTATTTGAGACCCAGATTTGCTTCTGTTGGGATTGGAAAAGGGGGAAATACTTCGTGATAGCTTTTGCTTCTTGTGAAGTACATACCTGAATAGCAAAAGATGCCACATTCATACAGTGTCAATGACAAGTGTGTGAAGAGGGGCTGTAGTCTCCATTACAGCGGTGGTCTCATTCCTCTCTCAGACTCCATGTTTTCTAAACAGTTGCATTGATTTCTCATGTTTGGAATGTTATTTGATTCCTGGATGATAAGATTTTTTGGGGGTGAGGATTGTGTTTACTCTAGAGAAGCTTAAAATGGCCAAGAAAGAGAAGAAGAGAGTAAACAGTTAACACGTTCAGGAAACAGACTTCAAAGTTTGTTGTGAGAGTAACATTCTTCCTCCCTGAAAGTTCAAAATGCCAGAGTCTAAAAGCCACTCAGTACTTCAAAAGCAAATGTATGGCAGTAATGCATAACCTTCCAGATAAGGTGTTTCCTTCCAGCAGGAAAAAAGAAAGCAAGAGTGAGTGTGTGTGTGTGAGGGAGATGGACAAAGGGATGCTGGGTGCATTGGGCAGGGTCTGGGTTACAGCTGCAGAGATGGTTTTTCTTAGTGAAATCCTGAAGTGGGGCTGGAGTGGGAGCTGAGAGCTCCTGGGTGACACTTGACTTCATCCCATCTCTCCATATTCCTCATGGCAGGAGGTGTGACAGAGTGGGAAGCTGTTACACTCCACTGTTCCTGGTCAGTCCGACAGTATGGAAATTGTTCTTGGCTATGTCAGAAACCGTGCGTGCTCCGTGTCCTCCACATTTCTCAGTATTTCCAGTCCTGTTTCACAAATCTGTGTCTGCAGAAGTTTCCGGATGCTCACAGGAACACACAAGGAGCATTTGGCAAGTGTTTTGCTGCATGCAGATTTTTTTGGAAAGCAAGTCAAAGTGGGAGTAATCACTTTCATGAATCATTGTGGTAAAAGAGAAATTCTCTTCTTTATTGACCTGTGTAGCATGGCACTGATATCAATCACTACTCTGAGCGGCTACGGGAAGCATTATGAGTATCATTCATTCAAGTAATAAACACCCGAAAAAGCATCTAAGCTGCATTTTTTTCCTAGTTGCAGCCTTCTTGGCAAAGGACTGTGTCTAGTCCATTGCGACTGTTCAAAGTTTCATACATATATTCATTATTATTATTCCCCAATTGAAATTGTCTGCAAAGACATTTTAACTGTTATTTTTGCTATTAAAAGCATCGTTCTCCTCCTACAAAGAGAGTAGAGCATGTTACTAGCAACTGGCTGATGGTCAAGCAGTAGCTGTGTAACAGCAAACCCTTTGTGTTGGTGGGAGAGTAACTTCAGAGACCTTTGCTGGGAGACCAAAGACAGTTTTGCCCTCGGATGCTGTTTTCCATCCAGATGCTTAGCACACGACAGGATTTAGCTTCCTTCCACCCCTCTGCAGCTGGTTGCATCACCCTAGAGAGAATAAAAAGCTGTCTCCAAGCACCAAGCGTGAGCTTTAGGCAGGACGTGGTGGGTGTGTTAGAAGAGCAAGACTCTGCCTTCAGCTCCAGTTCCAAAGCTGCTTCAACCCTTGGTAGGGTGATTCCCTGCAGCTTCTCTAACTTTGGAGCAGCAACTCTTATGTTGTGTTGGTACAGTACCTAGCCAAAGCCTGAGGTTGGCAAATGACAGAGAACTCTTTTTTTTCCTTCTCTATCACCAGATAGATAGACAGATAGGTGGGTAGGTAGACAGATACATAAGGATGCAACTAAAAATATTCTGTTTCAAGCTGTATCAATTAGACTGCCCTCTCCCACTGATGTGCATAAATAAGTGCATAAAATCATACAGCTCCTTTTCACCTCAAAGTACACTTGAATATTCTGTACTGTTTTCAGTAGCCGTACAGCTGCAGCAGGGCTAGCAAAAATCAAATGCTCATGTAGACAAGGCCTATTTTATCAGTGCACTCTCAGGTTTTTTTCATGACATTGTACTAAAAACACCTGAGCCCTGTCTATTTTCAGGTACATGGCTATTGAAAAATGAGTGTATTTTGTAGTGTACCAGAGACCACAAAAACTGAGAGCTTCTTGGTCTATAACAAATACCACTGGAGAACATTAAGCAGCAATTCGCTGTTTCATTGGCAGGAAATAAGATGTTTTTGAAGTGTGACAACGTGTCTGTTTAAATTTTGATGAGACACAGGTTCATGAAAGGTAATAAGGGGTTTGTTAACCGTCCTGCAGTGCTTGCTGCAAAGGTAGGTGTCTGTTTTCAGTGTCAGCTGATGGGAAGGGACATTTGTCGGCCAGTGCTGTGACACATTGCTCATTCATTCTATCTGTTCCCCACAGACTAAGTGGAAGGACAGAAAAGTCTCACAGCTCACTGTTACCTCAAAAATGAGCTATTCAAACCTGCTTGAAGTACACACTGGAAAGAGCCCTTAATTAAAACTCAGCTGGAATTAGAGCTTAATATGGGCCAGGTAGCTGAATAGCACTGCAGGGAGAGACTAGTGGTATTTTACATGCCAATTTGTTACAAATGCGATAGGGCAAGCCCTGTCCTTTCCTAGTTGCCAGGCCGATGCTGTTATGATGGGCTTTCTGTGCTCTAACTTCCACCTTCCTTTATAAGGCTGATACCCTGGTTTTTGAATGGTCCCTTTGGAGCAGACCTGTGCTTCAAGAGCAGTATGGGATTGTTGGAGTCTTGCTGGGTCATCCTGTGCACGCACTTTAGCAAGGTAGAAAGTGAGTTGATAAAGTAGCCCCATTTCAAAGCCTAGAGGTCTTTATCCACTTCTTGTCTTCTGTTGAGAACTATTAGCAGCATTCACCTTTTTCTTTCTCGGATGTCTGAGATGTACTTTGCACTGTTCTACATTTTTTGTTTGTGTAAAGTACAGTAAAAGCTGCAAATAGGAAGGATGTATGTGATTGCCTGCTGGTTATGAAAGCTCCCATAAGCGCCAGCTTGGAACAAAGGAAGCTCTGAAAAAGACAACTGTAAAGAAGCAAAGGATTAATTGTAATGCAGTTTAGAAATTCCAGCAACTTTTTTCTCAGTATAGAATAAACATTTTAGTGAATCGAGTGAAACAATCTGGAGGAAACAGGGATTTGTGTTCTTCTTGATGGATCTGATCCAATTTTTAGTGGAAATTATCCTTCAAAGCTTTACTGAGGCCCAGATTAGAAAAAGCAGCCCTTCATATCAAGCCTGTTCAGATGAATCATTGTTCATTCTTTGCGTTATGCATTAGCGACTGGTTGCTTCAGTCAAGATAGATGCTCTGCCATATGCAAGCACATATTAGAGATAGTCTTTGCCAAGAGCCTTCTAGATAGCTGAAGTGGGAAGAAGTATGGGAGAGGAGGAGGAAGGGAGGTTGGATGATGAACCAAGCACCAACAGAGAATGTGATTTCCAAAAAAACCCTGCACTGAAAGTCTGCAGCAGAGGCAGAATAAAACCAAGGTTTCCTCCCCACACATCTTCCTCTAATAGCTCATCATCCATGAACTCCCAAGACATTTGATTGCACCTACTTCTTCCTTCTATGCATTTCCTTAGCTGGGAAATCACACTGTCTCTGAGCATGATTTATTAAGGCTCAAATTGAAATGTCATAAATAATAGGATCTGACTTGGTGGAGCTGTGCTGCTGTCCAGAGCAGCAGCATGATGAAGGTCAAAGCACATGCAGAAGAGTGTCACCTTCACAGCTTGGCTTCTTAGCCATTATTCCTGGACTTAGTGGTAGGCTTAGGAGGAGTACTAGTAGAAACTTCTTGGCAGTAGTGGATATACAGCAGCCCAAATGCACCACATCTTCATTTGGTTCAGCATCAAATACAGTCTACAATTCTTATCTCCATCTCCTCAAAGCAAAAATAAATAACACAGGTTTTCCCACCTGTTCTGCATTACTGTACTCATCCTGTGCAACTGAATCAGCAAGAGGTGAAAAGAGGGTTAATTACCACATGTCAGTGCATCAGAATCCACAGATTCTGGGAATTACGACACTATTCAAAAAATTGCCAGAGATTGAGATAAATGTTCTGCTCCTCATCAACAAGAAAGTTCCCTGTCTGGAAACATCCCATTCCTCTAGCATATGAGATCCTGAACTGAAGCAGAGGCTGTACGTTGCACCACACTCTAGGATGGGAAGGAAAGTGTTTGAGAACCAAGTCATTCCTGTAGGCTTATTCTGGGTCATAGATTTGGTGGCTGAACTCATCGCTGGATGTTTTACAATTAAGGGAATAGGACAGCAGAGGTTTTGGGCCATCTTTTCAGGAGAAAGAATCACTTACCCTGACTCCATTGCCTGGTTCCTAATGTGCCCAGGGGGGTCTGCACTCAGCCAGACGTGGAAGTCTGTTGTAGCACTGAAGATAGTTTATATTTCACTGAAGTATCCCATCTTGATTTTCAAGTGTTACAAGGTATTACGGTGTTAGTGATGGACTGCCACATTCAGACACTTGCTTTCTGCATTTGGCAACGAGGTGTCTCTGCCACATCACCTGCTCTTTACTCTTTTTTACTCCTAATAATAGTTTAATTTGTTCCCTAGTTTCTGTAGGTAGTTACAAATAACTGCAGTTTTTCTCCTCGTTTTTGCTAGTTATAATTAGATGTTACAGTGACTTTATATTATTGTTCTTACAAAGTTAGGAAGGCAAAACCCATTGAAATAATAGCTTTCATTTCTGCAGCATTTTCATTCCAATCTGAAAAACCCAGCCGTGGTGAAGGAACTGAAACTCCCCCAATAGAGAAACTGAGGCACAGCTGAACCAAGTGGTCTGTGGCTTGGTTAGGAGCAGAGGTCTCACCTCTGGACCTCAGGATCTCTCAGACAAACCAGAAAGCTGTTCAGTACCGTGGGGCTCCTCAGAGGCTTTCAAATGATCTTTTTACCTTTCTTTCCTCTGAAGAAAGGTGTTAAATAGGATTGCTTTCACGAGATGTGCATAAAGGCAGCAGCTGTTACCCAGCGCTGAATAGACCTGATTAATCAGATGTATCCACACTGGGATGTTGTGTGCCTTGTGTGTAATTTGGAGTTGTATGTTTTTACCTCTAGCACACCTTAAAAATCTCTCTGGATAATTCTCCGTAAGTCTTCTCCATCGATCATATGGAATTTTTCAGCTGAAATCTGCTTTCCATTTACTTTTCACCTTCAAATTGCGGTTCCCCAAGGTCCTTTATAGAGAACTATAAATTGTAGATAGACGTTTTTGATTCTTTTTATTCAAGCTTAATATCTTGCTCAGTTAGTGAACCCTTAGGAATTGCCGTGTGGCCCCTTATAACCGGGGTGGTAATAAAGTGGCGGATTTGCAGAAACCCTATAAAAATGTGTGCAACGGTAAATTGTATTTAGGCTACTACTGGGGAGAGAGGCATGAATGTACAATTATGAGAAGGATGTCCCTGAAGAGAGATTTCAATCCGTTGCCATAGTCTAAATCCTCTATCTTCTGGTGCACAAGGTAATTCAGGCATAGAGCAGAGGATTTTTTTTTTTTTTTCCTAAAGAGATTATATTACCCATCTCCTCTGTTGATGGATTTTATTGCACAGGTTCACTGAGAGTTTTATTATTGCATTACTTAATCTGTTTTTGAGGTTCCTGAAACATTTTAAATATAATAATGAGTTGGGCTGTGTGCCTGTGCTGGACTCCGCTCAACCCGAGCGAGAGCCACCAGCCAGGGACCTGCCACCAGCAGCGCCGAGCAAAGCCAACTGCTGTGCTAGATCCCCGAGCACTGATTCCCTGGAGAACGCCATGAATGCTAAACAGGCTTGTCGGATATCGTCTAAATAACAGATTCCAGTCCTTTGCCTTCTTCCAAAATAGGGCAAGAGTGAGTTTATGACAGAGACGGAGATGGCTGCGGGACGTACCCGTGATTGGCAGTCTGCTTCTGCCTCTCAAGCTTCTGGTGCCACGTCTCGTTTTAAAAGCCAGCTGCTCAGATAACAGAGTGTCATTAAGAGGCATGACACTTGTCATACCATTTTAAAGAAGTGTTGTGGTGTTATTAAAAAAAAAGACAAAGCATTCCCATGTGGAAATCGTGGCATAATATCCTGCTTAATAGTGTGATAATGGGGAGGACAGTCTTAGTTCTCTTCAGATAGATAAGTACTTTGCACTAATTGTCAAGAGTTTAGTGTGTTAATAGGCCTGGTTTTTAAATGGGACTTAATCCAGACCTTTAAACATAAACATTTTTTCATGACAGGTTCTTTTTCATATAGAAAACACAGGATTTTGCCTGCCTGGCTGTGTAATGTTCTGTTGTTGTTCTCAGAAGAGCAGGAGTGGTAGATCTATCTGTTGTAATAGTCCAGCATTCATAAATTCTGCTTGCTAAACCAATCTGAAAGCAGCATGGGAATATAGATCACTCTTACAGTGAATTCCCATACTGCTAACATCAGAAATGATTCAGTGTTTTGGTAAAAGAGCTACTTCCACTACGAGCAGTTCTGGGTTTCATAGACCAAAAATGAACAAAAGCCCCCCTTGATTGGGAATTTCAGTTCATAGTTCAGACATGGCTAAAAGTGCTTTTTGCAGCAAGCTTTTTGTGGTGGGTTGACCCTGGCTGGATTCCAGTTGCCCACCAAAGCTGCTTTATCAATGCCTTCCTCAGCTGGAAGGGGAGAGAAAATACAATGAAAGGATCCTGGGTCAGCGTAAGGACAGGGAGAGATCAGTCAGAAATTACCATCACAGGCAGAACAGACTTGATTTGGGGAAATCAGTTTAATTTTTTATCAAATCAGAGTAGAATAATAAGAAAATTAAAAAAAAACCAAAACAACAAGCAACCAAATCCTAAATCTTAAAACAGTTCCCCCCACCCTTCCCTTCTTCCCAGGCTCAACTTCACTCCCAATTTCTCTACCTCCCCCCCACTAGCAGTGCAGAGGGCCGGGGAATGGGGGTTGTGGTCAGTTCATCACCCATTGTTTCTTCTGCTTCTTCCTCCTCAGCAGGGAGGACCCCTCACACTCTTCCCCTGCTCCAGCGTGGACCTCCATGTGCTGCCAGGGCACAGCCTGCCTCACCATGGTCTGCACCACAGGCTGCAGGGGAACCTCTGCTCCAGAGCCTGGAGTACCTCCTCCTTTGTTGGACATGGGGGAAGCTTCTACCAGCTTCTCACAGAAGCCACCTCTGTAGTCCCCTGGCCACTAAAACCTTGCTACACAAACCCATTACTCTTTCTCCTCTTCACAAGATCAAGGCAGAGTGCATTTATCTGACAGATATGTGTGTGTATGTATTTAATAGGTTAATAGAAGGACTTTGATTTTGAAATATGCCAGAAACTTTGAACATTGCATGAGTTTGATGAGCTCCTGAGGCTCTATCATGTGGCAACGTTAGGTGGTTACAGGGACTTCTGCAGAGGTAGAGAACTGTGTTGAGACACCAAGCCTCAAGCTTTGGAGAGCAGTTTGTTACTGCCAGTGCTTGAGGTTCATGCCTTGCAATGGCACCCGGCGCCGGTGCCTTTAGTCAGGCACTGCCATGGGCTGCCATGGCTGAGACAAGCATCTGAGAGATCCCGTTTGATTCCTTCTTTGGCTTAATTTTGTTTTCCCAAGTGGGTACATGGTTACCTGCAGCAGCAGCAAGTTCTCTCAACAAGAAGTTTTCTGCACACTACAGGGCTTAATGAATCCAATTTGCAGCCATTTCTTCATTAATGAGAGCCCACAGTAATTAAGTAGAATACATGCAAATACAGACTTTTAACAGCTTGGTCTATTTTGAATTAAACCTTCAAATGAGTTTGCTTAAAAGTTTGTATTCATCGCATACAAAGCAATGCTTAATGCGAGGCAGTAATATTGGATAGTCTCTTCAGTTTTTTCACTGTCTTTTCCTGTGTCTTTAACCCAGCAAATGACCTGGAGCTAGAGTTTAGGATCTAGCATCTGAATGTGGGGGTGAACTGAAACCCTTTATCCTACTATGAAGATGATCTAGCAGCTGGATATAAAGGAATTGTGTCTCTAAACTCTGTCAAGTTGCTTTATTGAAAACAAATCTACTTTGTTCTTCATGGTTTTTTTCTTTTCTCTTATCACCAAGATACGGCTTCCTTTTTGTGTTACCTGTGCCTTGCAATATTTCTGATGCTGGTGGAATAGCAAGTATCAGGCTTACATGTTCAAGAACTCCTTAGGGATTACATTCTGTACAACCAAGGCAGCCTGCCTGTGTCTAGTAATCTCTGTGCTATAAGCCACATCCATGAATAAAAAAAAACCCTGGATAACCAGCTGGAGACAAGGAAAATGTCCTACTATTACATGGCTGAGGACAGTTAATCTGGCTGCCTTCGTTAGTTGATGTTTAGCTGATAATGAGTCTCAGCAAATGGCCTGCCTTCAGTATAAACTCTCTCTGTGTTTGAATGTTTCACCAGTCCACAATATAGCTTAAACTCTATGCTTCTAATTTTACTCAATGGAAACCAGATGAAATGAAAACAGGAATAGTCAAAAGAAAACCCTGTGTTTGAAATATAGGCCTGTGAGCAAGGAAAAACCCTGAGTTTTTTCTAAACCCAGATGAGTCACTAACCCAGCGTAAGACATGCCTAAATCACTTGAGTACTTTCCATCTAGCAGGAAAATAGCTTAAGCCATGATAAAAACTGACCCTGCAGCTGCGTTATTTTCTTGGGTAAATACCCACTGGATGGAGGACACTGTGACTGCAAGATCAAAATGGTGGAGATTTGCCACACGACTGTTTCATGCAGCACATTAGTCACTGCTCTGGTGGCTTTGCCTGGTTATATTCCCCTCCGCTTAACCATCAGCCACGCTCAATTGGGCTGTATCTATAGAGAGTTTCGTCTTTGTGGTGGGTGTGTGGGAGGCTGGATTTTGGTTCTCACGAAAGCGAGAACTGAAGGGTGGCCAGGCTCGGTGCGTGCAGGTGCTGCACGAGCCCTCCAGTCAGAACCCTGCTCTGCGCCTCAATTCGGACCCAAAACTGCTCCTCTGTTCGAGTGTAACTGCACCCGTTCTTCAGCACTACCCGGTTGTCTCATGTTTGGGGGATATCGACACGCTTCCACAGAGATAAATCTGTGATTATGAATCTTATTTGCATTACTAGTGGAGACAGATCATTCTTTAAACCTAGATCTTTAAAATGTCAGGATTAGATATTAGCGCAGTTTAAACTTATTAGCAAGTAATAAATGGAAATAAACCTCTTAAATGAAAGAATTCTGGGAACAGACATGCTTTAAATCTTCCCTTCTTTGGTCAAGGATTTTTCCTTTCTGAGCTCTGTCTCTTGGATCAGAGTTTATCTTGTACATCGGACCCAAAGCTGAAATAGAAAAATACACAAGCAAAGAGAGGTGTCTCAAAGTGTGAGGGAGTCTCTGAGGTTTGGTACCATATAAGTTTCCCCTCATACCTAAGGCAAATGCCTTTAGAAATGGCACATGATAATACCAGCTCTAAGTTCCCTCTTTACTTTTTGAATACTGAGACATACTGATCTTTTGCAAAGCCATTTCCAGCACTGTTCCAGCTCAAACTCTCCGATTCCAGGAGTATCTGAGAAATACACAAGGGACCCACTGCCTGAATATGTAAGTCATTAGGCCTCTCTGCTCCCTTGGAGGTTTAGTTACAGAATTTCTGGTAAAGTAGAAACCAAATTGGTCATGCTGGTAGTACTGGTGACTCATATCCAGGCACTTTCGTACTCAAACTGGAGCACAGTGGTGCTGTTTGCTGTGTCTGCAGCTCCAGCATGATAAATGTGTTGGCCCAGGAACAATGCCCTGATTTACCCCATGATGTTCTTAGTGAGGAGCTCCAGGGTGCAAAACAAGCTGCAAGCTGGTCAACCTGAGATACTGATATGAAAATCTGCTGGGCACTCTGTTGCATTAGCTACTCTGTGGTCTGGCAGACTTCACCTGCAACTTTGCCGTGATCTGAAATGCAAGACAGCACTTCCCACCATGGCAGGAGCAAAAAGGATTGCGAGGGAAGAGCAGGCAGGGGAAGAGACAGGTTGCTTCGATTTAATGCAGACAAAAAAGGAAGGCACTTGGCAGGAGTGGAAAAAAAATGGTTTGTGAAGGATTCACACTGGTATTGTGAAGGTAGCTCACACTGAAAGCAAGTGGTGGAGCCCAAACACTCATTTCAGAAGGAAGCTGGTCAGGATCTCAGTAATCTCTGTGGGAGCCTGTACCAGCGGGAGGAAACTTTACATCAGCGTAGGATTGACTCCTGAACTCAGCTCTGTTGTTCCCAAGTGCAGAGTCAGAAATTCTTACAGAGGTATATTTATTTTTTCTTTTTCATATCGGGGTCACAGCAGTGTTGTGTGATAAAGAACTGGGGTTTGAATTCTTCTATTCTTTTATCAGGCCAGGTAGATTTTAGGAATTGCAAAGTGTGGTTGTGCTTGGGTCATGCTGGAATCAGGCTCAGGCTGCGACCAGAAATACGACTTAAATGCTCCACACCCCATGCTGAACTCTCTGTCAGGTCCACCAGTACTGAAACAGCCATATGTGGATGGGGTTTGCCAGCATGGTCTGTCCAAAGGACACAGTGAGCACAGGGTCAGCCTTAGGAAAGTAAAAGCAGTAATTTTACATCAGTGCTCTTTAGCCGCTCGCTGCTCCCAGCAGATTCAAAGTGCAGCTGGGAATCCATCCTCGCAATTTTGCTGGTAAGGCAAATCTCTGAAAGATGTTTCCTGCAACAAAATTATGTGTCCCAAGTAGGAGAGGATTGTTTGCTCAGAGGAGTGCAGCCAGGGAGCAAAGCGTGGAAGAGAACAGCTGGGAAGAGCAATATTGTGCCTTGTTGCACCCAGAAGAGCTGAGGGGGGTGGCGAAGGCAGTGATGGAATGCTGTGGTGTGAGAGCTGAGTGGTGTTAGCTGGGAGCTATGGTGCTCACAGGACACAGAGCAGTGTAGGTACTTCAGAGAAGCATGTTGAGGTTAAATGCAGTGTATCTTTCTTTAGCACCAGTCTAGACACAGAACTGATGAAACTAGTGTGCTTATTTACTTCTCCTGTGACTTTTCATCTTGTTTACCATGTTTTCTCTAAACATCAGCACTAGCAGGTGGAAGGAGGTGATCCTGCCCCTCTGCTCTGCTCTCGTGAGACCTCACTTGGAGTATTGTGTCCAGTTCTGGTGTCCTCAACATAAAAAGGACATGGAGCTGTTGGAGCAAGTCCAGAGGAGGCCACGAGGATGATCAGGGGCTGGAGCACCTCCCGTATGAAGACAGGCTGAGAAAGTTGGGGCTGTTCAGCCTGGAGAAGAGAAGCTGCGTGGAGCCCTCATAGCAGCCTTCCAGTATCTGAAGGGGGCCTACAAGGATGCTGGGGAGAGACTCTTCGTTAGGGACTGTAGTGGTGGGACAAGGGGTGATGGGTTCAAACTTAAACAGGGGAAGTTGAGATTAGATATAAGGAAGAAGTTCTTCACAGTGAGGGTGGTGAGGCGCTGGAATGGGTTGCCCAAGGAAGCTGTGAATGCTCCAACCCTGGAGGTGTTCAAGGCCAGGCTGGACAGAGTTTAGTGCGCGGTGTCCCTGCTCATGGCAGGGGGGGTGGAACTAGATGATCTTAAGGGCCTTTCCAACCCAAACCATTCTATGCTTCTATGAAAGACCAGGATGGTATTCACTAGTAATGGCTCGTAAAAGAAGAGAAGGAAGCTGCTAGCATTCTTTCCTGTCACTTAATTGTAAAAGAAAGACTTAATATTCTTAATAACTTCTTACTTTTAGAGTAGAAGCTGAACCATTGCCTTTCTAGTCAGGGAGGTGGTGGCAACAACTGAGTGAAATCTCAGCAGATGTGAAGGAGAAAATATTTTGACTGGACGGTTTACTGCTTGTAATGGTTTTTAGTTCTCTGGAACTTGGAACTTTTTGATTTTGGTGGCAAACGCTTTTGGGGAAATAGCCCTAGTTACATTTATCTACATCACCCATCTGAGAGTGACGAGAGTGTTCAGAGTCTCCTGCTTTAACTGATGAGCTGCAGCTTTACTCCTAAAGGCTTAGGAGTAAAGTCCTCCTTAGTTTCCAGTTAGTTCTGGGAAATGGATGTTGCCTTCCAGTTCCAGTGCACTTGTTAGAAAAGACTGGTAAGTACCTCTGTGACTGCCAAAACTCTTCTGGGTTTAGTGGTACCAACACTGGTGAGAGAAACATCTCCCAGGTTCTTGAGTCACAAGCAGCAATGCGGTGTTCCACATGAAACTCAGCTATATGAAACTCAGCTATATGAGCCAAGCACAGGTATAGGAAACACCTGCAAACTATTCAGACTAGGAAATTTTAGTTCTAAAGAAAAGTCTAATTTCAAAACTTAACTTTTGAGAACCAGTATAGATGCGCGAACTTTTCGGCTGCGCTGAGGTCTTAAACATTAACATGATTATGAGAGGTTTTTTCTTGTTTGTTAGTATTTTTAGCTGACACTTGCCTAACTTCGGAGACTTCAACATATGTTACCCAAAGGCTTTCTGGGAAGGGAAATGCAAAAAAAAATTGTCTTAAATTCACAATTCAGGATTCTCAACTTGCAGCATATTCTGTGCTAATGAGTTGCCATGTTTGTGTGAAGATCAGTGCAGGTAGAGCACACAGATGGTGTTTGTGACTATCATCTTGTCTTGTCCAATAGTCTGTGTTCTGGAAGAGGTGCTATGTTGAGAACTTTGGTGCAGAATAATTTTTAGAAGTGTGGGGCCACGCATTAAAGAAGTTTTTGATTTGAAGAATGATTCTTCGTGACTCACCTGGGGGATTTCTCTGTATTAAACTTGGTTCAGACTTTGAAGACCTCATCAAATTCCTGCTTCTGTTACGGTGAATTTCATTAGGGAAGGGAGGGAGTTTCGCATGATCCCAAAAGCTTTTGTGTTATACTTGTTTCTTGTTAGTCCACTAAACAGCCTTATCCTCCTCACACTTGATCTATGCCTGACCTACATGTCAGTGAACAGCAGCTGCTTTTTGTAACCTTTAAAAAAAAATCTCAGCTGAGATTTAATAAAGGAACAGCTAACTTGCAAAACATCCACGTCTAAAGGCAGTTCCTTGAGACGAGGTTTTAGATCTGAGAAGCTGTGCCAGACATGGTGGGATCTTTCCTCCCTGTTAAAGGGTGACATTTTGGACTGCACAGAATCCAAACACAGTCTACAACTGGCAAAGTTTCCCTGGAACCCAGTGTCTGGTTGTCAGCACAGAGGTACATCTGGACCATTTCAGAGTGATGTGTGGACATCAGCAGTTCTTGACATCAAATGAACCATCTTAGTTCCTATGTTATGGGCAGACTGGTGTTGCAAGTGCTCTGTCCTTAGGAGGACAGGCATTTTAGGGTTTGGGTTTTATTGTGAACTGGGTGAATGATGCTGGAAGACACTGTAGGCCAGTGAAAATATGTTGACAAGGTCACATGTAGCCTATAAAATTCCTGTTGCTTTTTGATCCAGCTGACAGGCATCCTTTAGACTTGAATATTGCTGTGTAACCTTCCCAAGGACCTCCGGAGCTGAAATATTTGACAAGAAAACCGAAGCTCAACACCAAGGTCTTCCCTGCTCATGAATTTTTCATGTCTTTGTCTGAAAAATGCTAGGCAGTAAAACCCTCTCGTTATCTGTGCTGTAAGGCACAGTAATTAACATTCACACTGGAAAAAAAGCCCAAAACAAAACAAAAAGAACTCTCTTGTTTCTGTAGAAGCTTAATTGCTTTGTTAATTTTATCTTTTAGGTTTGAGTTTGTTAGTGAATTGCCCCCACTCACCCCCTCTTCTTTCTCTTCCTTCTTCCTGGCTCACCCTTCCAATTACAGATGCCAGCATCAGTCTGTAGACCATTGGCTATGATCAGGTCAGGATTCAGTCTTGAATCCTACATCTTCTCACAAAACAGGATGAGTTCCTTAACCCTGCAGACAGTTGCTCTCCTTTGCATTAGGTGCTGATAAACTGTTTTGTCATGATCGGTTTAGTAAAAGCGATGGTATCTTGCACTTGGCAGCCAAGACTGAAACAGTCTGTGCAGCAATTACTCCATCCTGTTGTGCTCTTCCATCCCAACTTTGTATCAAATTGATACCCTGTATCACAATTCTGTTAAAAGCTTCATATTTGATGTTACGGTCAGAACAAATCTTGTGTCAGAGAAGGGTAGACTGATAGACACTGGCACGTGTCCAGACATGCCGAGATCTCACGCTGGTATCCCAGTAAAATATTGCCAGCCTGAAAATATATCCTGGGGAATTGTCTGAAGTTTATGTAAAAGCCCTTAAAATATGGAAGAGCCCTTAAAATATATATAAAGAGATTCCTTGTCCTTAAAGGGAATCACCTTTATCTAGGGTGAGCCTTGGCACATTCCAGGTGTCACTTTTCTCCTGGAAATGAGATCTGATGCCTCCCAGGGTTGCACTTTCCAGTTCCTTTTCTGATCTGTACTCATAAATAAATATGACCAGAGAGAGGGCGAATGAGATCTGTATTCCTCAGTCTTTCTAGAGTAGCTGAAATGAACTGTTCATCTTGTTAACGTTCCTCATAGTCTGTGACAGTGGCTTTGAATCACTATTTTTGGTAGAGGATTATGAAATTCAAAACCTTAGCACAACTGTTGTGCGCTCCTGCCAAGCCCACCATCTCTTTGTACTGAGTCTGAAACCGAGCAACAGATGAATAAGCTGCTCTGCAGTATTTGTTATTATACAATTACTATTACTTTTACTGAAGAGAGGGATGTGTGGGTCAGCACACAACAGTAGTTCTAGACTATTACCCAGGAGTCAAGCACAGTTTCCCTGCTCACTGATGGGACTTCATCAGCTTAAGGGGTGAGGAAATGTGCATGAAGCAACTCCTCAAAGTCCTAAAGCTGGCGGAGAGCAGGAGCCCACCCTGGCATCCTCCTCCTCGCTGGCCCAGAACCATTTTCATCCTGTTCTCTGACTTCACTCCCCACACTAGACTTCAGCTTCCCAACAAGTTTTTAAACTTCCCAGTGCTGGGAGTTGTTTTTCCAGTGCATAAAATTGCAGTGACTCAGGTGCATTGGAGCCTGAGACACCATCTCTCCTCTGATGAACTGAGGTGGTACGTGCTATGCAGACCCGCTCATCCAGATCTCCAAGTGGTGGTACCTGTTTTATGCACTGTGGGCAGATGTGAGATTGCAAGTGTTAATGGAAAGAGAACTGTATAACCTCACTTGGCTTTTTTGGTGCAAAAAGCTATGGGTTGTGCACAGATGACAAATCATTGTGCATTATAAAGTGGCACAATGGCTTAAGCGCGCTCACTGATAGGATAGCAGGAGTGTAGGAGCAGGTTAACCACCATTCAGCTCGCTGGCAAACTTGCCTAACCCCTAATTATCAGCTGCTTTATCAATGAATATCTGAGCATTTGGGTTTGGTTTTTTTAAATGGAAAATCCTGAATCTAGTCCTTACTGCTGCTGAAAGGGAAAGGAGTAATGCTGATTACCTACATGCCAGTTGCTCCGTCAAGTCGGTGTAGGAAAACAATTATGGTTTGGAAAATTTGCAGTTCATTTGCATTGAGAGAAAAAAAATCTTTATTCAAAGATAATTATTGCTTAAGAACTTGCTACAAAAATACCAATGGATTTTTTTTTCTTTTAAAATATTGTTTAATATTCATAATCTGTTATACCAAAGAAAAGTACATATACCTGCCTATCTGTCAAAGGTAGGACTCGTGAACAATAGATACTGTTCTACACGGGAAGTGCAAAAAGCTTTAGCTAGGATAAGGGTCATTATCATCATTAGTATTATCATTTTATTCCTCCTTAAACTCTGAAATAAATTGAACTAAGACTTTTCAACAGTTAAGCACCTGATGGAGTTTAATTAACCCGTTAAAGAGAATTCCACTACAGAGTTTAAGACTGATGAGGAAAAATTTAACTTAATGTATTTTAGTTGATCAAAGCACAATCGGTGGAACAAAAGCTTCTGAACATAATTCTTTTTGCCTCCCCTAGATGTTGAAGAGCATTAAGCCTTTAAAAATTAGCATTAATGTATGTCAACTCCCCCAGTTTCATTTTCTAGAGACTTTGAGCAGATGTAGTTCACATTTATAACCAGCATGATCTTCACCATCTGAACATTCATGATTTTATGAAATAAGACCCTTGAGACATAATGTTTTATTCCCTCGGGGCGAGATGTACCCATGAAGTGACTCAGATGGAAAGCTTGTATCTGTTACACTGACTACACTTTCTCTCTGTGGTGGCACCAAGCCTGTCAAGTCGGTGGGCGGCGTGGTTTGATTGGCAGCACCGTTTTTGAAGGTCGTTGTGCTCAATGTATTCAAAGTGAGACAGATGTGGCTTTTTTTTTTCAGTTCTTACTCTGATTAATTGCCTCATTCAATTTCAACTCTATTGCAGTTAAACATTAATTCAGTAGGACTTAATAATGTATTCATTTATGATCTTGCTTATGCATTAATGACAATGATTTGCTGTTTTTTTAATTATAGGGATCCATGCAATGCGTATTTTACATCCACTTACAGGAAAATGCTATACACTCTTGTTCTTTTATGTCAGATAAATTAAACACTCAAAGAAGTGCTGAAGTACTTTATGAAATATTTCATTCTAAATATTTGCTGCAAAATATGTATTGCTACAGAGGCTAGCTTTAAAAACACTTGGAAAAGATTTGTATATACCTAGGGATTACATCTTTTCATATATTATGTGAGTGATAGTCCTAGACCTCTACAAGAGCACGCTACTGACAAATGTGCCTCCTGCTTAATAAGAAAGTGCCTTTGTTTCATTTTAACACTAATTAGGAGCTTTGCTTTGCTTTGGCTTTCTTCTGTCTCAGTTCTTTCCAGTAATTCAGGCATCGGAGGATGAGTGGTTTAATGTGGTTTCTGCATCATGACCATATGCCTTCTAACCACTTGGTATCTGCAGCGGACCCCTCTTTCCCCGTCCTCCAAATGCTGGTTTTGAACTCATTTCACAAAGGATTTGCTAAGCTTGAAGTGCAACTGCATTGTGTCTGTAGTGGCTTTAAGTCTACATGTTTTTTGTATTACTGGGACTTTCCTTAGTCACGTTTCTTATTCCATAAAACATACCACAGCACAAACCCAATTTTTGTTCTCTAGGCTTCCACATCTATTTCTACATCATAATGGAGATCAAAAGTAAATATTCATGTGCCAAGTATTTTCTTGTTTGGCACCTACTGTTTTAGTACATTTCATCTTTATTTGATTTCAAACCAAAGGCTAAAGAACCATTACATGCAGTCTCTGCTCCCACAGATACGGTTGTCCAGTGGTATTTAGTACCTATGGAGAATTAGAGCCACATGTCTCCTCTTGGTGGCACAGGGCACAGCTGCCTAGTGGGAGGGACTTCAGTCTCAATCCAGACATGGCTGGAGCTGAAAGTACTGGTTTGCCTGGTAATCCTTAGCTGGTTACCAGATTGTGCAGTAGCCGTCTTCCTGTGGTAGCACTAATACCACACATGGTTCCTGCTGGCAAAATTACTCAGTGTAGCTTGAAAGGTCTGATCACCTACCGCTAAAATGACACTTTAATGGGGATTACAGTTTTCCAGCTCAAGTGTTCAGGAGCTTTAATTAAGCAGGAAAAGTCCAGATCAGTAGCAGAGTCAACATCTCTCTGTTGGGTGGCATTTCTGGTTTGATTCTGAGCTCTATATTGGCCCCATGCAAGTGATATACTGGGGTGGCCTTTTTGCTGTAAATGATTTCACGTATTCTGCTCTCTAATAAAATAATTGGATGCTGTGAGCCACATATTGTTCATGTGCTGCAGGTCTTATTCTTTCCTCGCATCCTCAAGTCCACTTTTGAAACTTCTGATGAAAGCTAGAGAGGATTTTCTCTCTTTTTCCACTCTCCCGTCTGAGGCTACATCCTTGTATCCTTTGCACTTGTCAAACTAAGTATTTTTTTCACTCTCATTACCACAGAATGACTCTTGGGAAGATACGTGTTTATGTTCCACTCAGGTCATTAGGTTTTAAAGTTTTGGTCAGTAAATGTTTACAGGTTTCTGTGTTGAGATATCTCTGTATCTCATGAGCTGATGGGAGTATTTCTCGTGAAGGTAAAAAACCTGTGTTTTTCAAGTAACTACCAGCTATATCTTTCTGTCGTAAATACCTTCACTGGGGCTTTGAATTCTCCCCCTCTCTCTCTTTAATACATTTGTTTATCCACTTGAAATTTAAAGCATTTCTTAGTGTCTCATGGGTTCTTCAATCTTTGGGCAGTTAGTTTAAACTTCTGCATGGTTTTTTACTTACTGATCTGGATTGCACTGGGGCATCAACCAGGCTAATCCAGAAATTCTAATTAGTACTTCACATCTTCAAAGCATTGTACAAATGTGAACTAATCATATATTAATCATGCTGAATTTTATGTTGGCTTGTGTATTCTCTCTCGTGTGCTGTTCATTACAACCTGTCATGTCGTGAGCCATAGTATTTGAGAGATGAATCCAAGCTCTTCAGCTTTGTGTTCTTCAGAAAAAGGCAACTGTCTCAAAATAACTCCTACTCCTTCTCTTCATTGTCCTTAACATTTGGTACTATCATTAGTCATTTGAAAAATGAGTATCCTTATTTCTGTGGATTAACGATGATTGCCCTAATCCGTTCACTCTCATTTCTGTTTATTCTGATTGTTGGTTCACTTTGCTGGTTTCTGTCATTATGTGGGTTCTGGAGTAGCTAAATAGTATGTAGTATGGCTTTAATTTAAGAAAAAATAATGCGTAGTGTTTGTGCCAAAATTGATTATTATTAGTAGTAGTATTCTTCACTAAGCCCATTTAATGAATCTGGAATCTCCCTCTCTCTCTTATTTGTTCCTAAATAAAATAGTAAGAAGTTGTGAGGATACCAATAGTGGGTCGTTTAATGAGCACATTAGCGCCGTGCTAGGTCTGTCTGTTATAAATGCAACCCTGTTGCTAGTGCAATGGTTCTGATTCACATCTTGTCAGGCATGACTTAGCTACAGGATCTGCTAAAAATAAAACCACAGTAGGTTTTTTTTTTAATAGTCACTCCTTGAGGAAAATAAGCAAATTTAATTGCGAGGAAAATTGGCAAGAGAGCATCTAATAAAGTGTCCTGCTCTCACACTGCGGGTGAGGATTTAGAACCCAGTCCTACGGGATGTGAGTTCATCATTTCCCACTATCTACAGCTCATTGCAAAAGCTGTGCCTGAGTGATTTCCAAACTTCAGACGGATCCTCCAGGAGCAGTGCTCAACACCATGGGTTGGTAATGAGCAGCAGAGCATCTGAGGTGCCAGGGTGTTTGGTAGGTGCTGCACAATCCTGTAGGCTTTCAGGTTACTGAGCGTCACAGGAACTTGCAATTCACGCTGGCTGTGCTCAGGGGATTGTTTCTGATCTGAACCTCTATTAACTCTAGCATGATGTAATTTGCTTAGACATTACCATGCTAATTACATGTTAACTTCCCGTACTTACCATGTACTGTACCTCCCAGAGGAAAATACTGTATTCAGAACAAAAAAGATTTAGAGTTCGTACACTATAAAGAATGCATAAAACTTACTCAGGAACAGAATTTTAAAGTGATATATCTTCCTAATATCCAAAATAAGCAGGATTGTGTTGTTGCTGTAGGAATTTTTCAGTCAACCTTGGTTAGTTATTTGACATACGTTAGGATGATAGTTCCCACTCAGATATTTCATTTGTTTGTCATCTTCTTCAGAGTGGAAAACTTCTGAGAACAGATTGTGCTGAAAACTTTCATGATCTAACTGCAGAAAGTACAAAAACTTGTGCATGGACCAAAGTTACAAATACTCTTTAGAGCAAAATATACTTTTTGTTGGCATTTAATGGCTTAGTACTGCGTTTCTTGACATTACATTAAGTCAGATCAGTACAGTAAAGGAGGGAATACACTACACTGTGCATTTATCATGCATGTCTTTGTCCTTAGAGGTCATCAGATAAGCAAATAAGAAAGTGATTTCTCATTTCTTATTTTCAATGAGCAATTACTAGTAATGTTGAAGTATATTATGCATCATTACTTCTTCAGTGTCCTTATTAAAAAAGGAGAAGTGTAAAGGTTTAATGAAAGGTTTTTAGCTAACCAGAAAGCTGGAGAAATAGCAGGCACTCACTTCAAGCAAATTTTTAATGGGAAGTGAATAGTTACATATTTACTTCATCAGTTTCTTGAGCAATTCTCAAAACAGGACTGTGTGATGAAAGGTGCATCACTGCTGTCCTTCAGAGTCCAGAAGTTTGAGCCACAGAATCACACATCAAATTGTTGTTCAAGTTAGGAAGTAAACTCAGTCCTTGCTTGCACTCTTGTCTTCTAACCACTTCACTGCTTTCAAAACCTCCAGTGTTTCAGCAGCAGAGAGGAAGGAAAAGTGAATCTTACCAGTAACATTTGTAATAAGATTAGTAGGAACTATATATCAACTTGTGGTGCAGTGGAGGAGTACCTTTGTGCCATCATTGGTGGAGGAACAGCCAGGGTAAGGAAGCAAACATCTAGCAAAGGTGGCTCATGTGCAGAGCAATGCCTCTTGTTCTGCTTCACTAATGGTAGCTATGGCAACCTCAGGACATTAACTTATGCAGTGATTGCAAGCCGTGAGCATCAAAGCAAGTAATTAGGGAGACAAATGGGAAGTCTTGATGGATTCTTCCATCAAGATCAAAGCTTTGTATAAGTTTTTCATTAATTTGGGAACAAGCACTGAGGTGATTTGTATGTTCTATTAGGCTATCAATGAAAATCGGGACCAAAGCTAGATTGTTCTGTAATTTCTCACAGAATGCCCACTCACGCAGTCAAAAACCTTCTTAATAGCAATGATAGTAAAACAGGAGTGCACTAGTTGAATCAGGCCACTGGAATATTCAGTACACTCCTGGATGTTTTCAGCAGAAATATAATTGTGCTAAACTTAGGTTGTCCTCATCATTACCAGGACCATTAACTGTAACTCACAAATTTTACGAATGCAGTATTTAATGCATGACATGTGCTTCTGAGAATTCGTAAGATGAGGGGATTCGCTCTCAACATCTTCAACTCAAGAACTGGTTGAAACTTAATGACCTGTGCTGTATAGTTAGATCTGAACTCATGGTCTCTGGACACTTCTGGCTTTATACTGTAACCTGTCCTTGTTAATAAACAAGCCTGGGCAGCATAAACCCTGTGGACAGCATCAAGTCCTCAAATAACAGGGGAGAGGATAAATTGTCCAAAGCAACAATTAGTAGTTGTAATGTTGATCTTTACACAAACTTTTGATGGGGCAAGTTCTCTCTGTCTGTTCAGAGTGAATCCCAACTGCAAGCAGTTGAATAACCCTAGGCTACATTTCCCTATTTCCCAGATTTGCTTTTCTGAAAGGTAATTCACCTAAATTGGGCAGTTTTCCAAATGAGTGAAACTTCCACAGCACTTCTTTAAGTCTAGACCTTTCCGTAGGATGCAGCAATAGTCCCTAGAGCATCAAGAACTTCATTTTGTTGAGATTTTGAGGCAGGCATTAATGTTTGTGTTGGGCTTTCATTTTTAATCGATGAGGGAAAAGACTATCTGCCTTTCTTTCCTTCTTGATAACGCAAGCTTCTCTTTAGTAACTTCAAACACCCCAATTCTTCAGTTAAAGGCGAATTAAGTTTTCCTGTATTTCAAATTAGCTCTCTGAGGGTGGCATCAGCTCTGTTTCTTTTATGTTTAAGTCCCAGTTCTTTAATCTGTTTCTAATACATTCTGTTCGGCAATTTTGCATTTCTGTTTTAGTGGAAGCAATGCTGATTAATTCCTTCTCATGACATCTGTGGCTGCATCCTAGATTAAACCTACTCTAATACAGAGCCTATCATTAAGTGTTAAATATTCTTGCAAGGCTACTTAAATTAGATTCAACATCAGTGGATCATTTAGTAGAGAGTCGTTAATTCTCCATCTTACGGCAAGGCCACATTCTGGTGATGCTTTTAATCACAAGATTATTGAGGTATGATTTGAAAGGGATATGCTGCCCATATTTTGCCTTTGGGCAAATTATGAAAGGTCAAGTTGCCAAGGAAACAAAACTAAGATAACATTACTAATTCCTGAGTCCAAGAGTTGTCTTTCCTGATCATATCATTTGCTCAACATACATGCTTAGAAAAGATACCAGCTAACAGTATCTCTGCCATTTCGTTCAACAGAAAATGGCTTTATAATTCTTGCTTTTCTAGATAGTGTTTGTAGTGATGGCAAGGCTTGCCAGAACACTTTGCCTCTACAGGACTCACAGATTGGTCCATGTCATGGTTTACAGAGATGGTAAATATTATTCATGATTTACAGAAGGGAAAAGAACAAAGGGAAGGGTTAAGATTTACATATTCAAAGGTAGCTGCAAACTTAAGATTTTACCAGTTTTGACAGTCTAATTTGCAGCCCTTTAGAGAATCCTGATGTTCATAAAGTGAAGAGCACTTGATAACGCAACTTCATTAAGGCACCTCAAGTTAAACACTCAGTATCGCAAAGCCCTGAAATCTTTCTTCTGGTCACAAGTCAGGCCAATGGTAGAGCCAGAGAGAGCTCTCCAGTATTTGCTGCTATCCAGAGTCTCGTGCCTCCTCTTTTTCTGTGTAGGATTGGCTCCAGAACATGAAAACCTGTATGGAGTAGTAGCATGCTATGATGAGTCTCTTCCTGCCCCTTTCTCCCTTCCAGCCAGAGATATGTATGTGTGTGTTTGTGTCTGATTCCTTCTTCTTCCTTTGGACAACTCATGAAAAGGGAATAATTTTATTCCCTGAAGTATCAGCATCTGAGATTGTGGTAGATTCTGTCCTTAAATTTCCATTCTGAACTGTGCTGTGTCGTAGGGCACTGCATAATGAATAGGACCCTGCCAATCAAGACACTCTGTTTTATATCACTTATTACTAAATTGAAAATGGTGTTTTACTACAGCAATAAAGGGCTGGTACAGCATGAGGTACATTTTTATACAACTCTATGAACTTTGTCATTGAAAACATTATAGCCTTGAATTTGAGAGCACAGTGGAAGGCAATATAATTTGATTACCTATATTAATCAAGTAGAGTACAACATATAAAACCAGTAATGCATAAGTCTGACTGGAGCCAGATAACCCTCTTGTGCATCTTAGAAAGATTTATTTTCAGTAATATAATTCATTTGACATGAAAGTATCATAATTGCAGTTGCTAGGAAGGATTTCTTTCTTTCCTTTTTTAGGGAAAAAAAAATATCATGCTTTCAAGAGCAGCTTATTCTTTTAAAACTCTGCTTACCAAAAATTGGAAACAAAGATTTGGTTTTGTAATTGTGTCAATTTTTCATTAGCCAGATGAACTAATGAAGTGCTTTGGTCTGAATGCTATTTCTGCTTCATAAACAAAAGTGCTAGGTGTGAATGTAAAAGAATTTCTTTAATGCACATTGATTAGCATGAGACCCTGTCATTCTCAACCTGTGCTGCTAAAAGCTGGCCAGAAGCTCTTGAGCTTTCAGTTTTCTGTGTGAGTACTTCACATAAATGCTGAGGAGAACCTTCCCACACTCTAGCTCTATGAAAAGGCTTTAAAGCATATTTAAAGATGCCTAATTACTCTGCAGTCCATGAAAGCCCCTCTTGTTGTTACATGTGCAGTAGCGACACATTCTAATAATAGCATTATCATGAGTTGCTATTTATGCATTTTATTGCTACATGTGGCTGCAAACCACACGTGAGTTGGTTGGTGTATCACAGCTGATGCAGCAAAAATCACAAGTGACAAAGAACTACTGGCTGTGCTGCACATCCCACTGAAGCAGGAAGGACCTTCCTACTGCATAGTGCCAATGTACACAGACAGAGAGGGGGTAAAACACTGTGGTCAAGGCATTTTCCAGTTTTTCAAGCAGATTTCCCATTCACCTTTGTTCATAATAACCTATTGGAAAATGAAAAGTTTCTGTAACTGTGATGAATATGTAGTAGCTTTTTTCATCTAATTATTAGCAGTTCTCATCTTTGTGCTAGTAATAATGGTTTCTGATTAAAGGTGATAGAGTTCATCCCCAAACAATGTTTGTAGTCCCCTCTCATTATTGGTCCACAGTGCAGTAAGCTGTTTATTTCATTCTTGCTCTTCAGTCTTCTTTCTTATTTCCCCTCCTGTTGAGATGTTTCCTCTTTCTTTTATTCTCTAATCACTCTGGTCTGCATTAGCCGTAGCGGGGGCTGTCATTACCGAGGAAAGACTTTGACGTGTTGGAGCTTCTATTCATAAATGACATCTATCCACACAACTGAGCATTTCCACTTCAGTCCCAGCACAAAATACAAATGAAAACGGTCTGTAGTGACAACAGAAAGGATAAATGTCCCCAAGGCTGTTCAGGAAGTTTCAGGGTACTTTAGCTGAGGATACTTTCATTCCCATCTTTCAACATGTCCTACCAGCCCATGGCTTGATCTCTGAGGTCAGTGCAGGTCAAACTACCTTTGCAGTGTGAAAGCAGAACAGTGAGGTAGGAGGCTCCATCTTGTAAATCATTACGTTTACATCCGTCATTGACATTTTGGGGGCTGACAAGAACAAATGATTATCCCAGGGGGTCAGAAGAGAGGAGCAGTAGTACTTACAACAGTATTAAGGGAGTGGAGAGTCCTTACAATTTCACCTGAAATAGCAAACCTATTTTTTAAAATTGCTTAATGTTTAAAGGCTTATCATTTAGTGGTCCAAAGAAGTATTCTCCAGGTAATGGCATAGACCTTGAAGCTTTTATGTTTAGCTTTGTCAAGCCATAATTCTGTAACAGTGAATAACCAACTACATTATTTTCTTATCAATTTAGCTTGCAGCCTTTGCTATATTCCTTAGATTATATTGAAGACACCCAAATGTATGCCCTGGGCAATGCTTGTCCTTCACTTCCAAGACTTACCTACTTCAATATTTTTAAGATCTAAATGGAATGAAAGGCGG
>NW_009917498.1:0-11926 GCF_000696875.1 Nestor notabilis | reverse complement strand
TGATTAGTGATAAGTTCTGTTGGTGGCGGGGGTTTTGGGGGGGGAGGAGGTGTGTTTTTACTTTTAATATTTAAAATCTTTTCTTTCCATCTTGGTGATTTTCTTTGTTGCAGAGTAGCTTGCCTGTGGCAAGTGGGGCATCCATCCCTCAAGGTTTATTTGAAAAGCAGAGGTTGAAATCTGCAAGCACATGCTCTGAGGGTTTCCTTGGAGGAATAGGTCTTCCACAGATGGCTCAATTCTTGTGCTAAATCTTTCACTAGCTTTGAATTTTAATGTTCAATATTGCAAACATTAATGGAAGCTATTATAAGCTTTTATATTTTTTAGCCACAACAACATAAACCTTGATAAGAGTTAAATAGCAATAGAATTAAACAATTTTATTATATTAACTATATGTAAGTATTGCAAATCTTGTCCCTGACAGCAACACGGACTTCTCTTCTGGGTGACTAAAGGCATTCAATAAAACAAAGCAGCTGATTCATGTAACTTCCTAGATTCACTAAGAATGAACTGTACTTCATTTTACTGAATTCATGTATGCTGAGAACACAGTAAGTGCTTTAGATTGTTTTCCAAGTCTAAAGTTCCTAATTGAATAGTGTGCCAAAATATTACATATAGCATCACGGTGTGTTTCAAGGTAGTCTGTCACTCCACCTGAATTTAAATTGGCCTCAGCACACTCATCCTGCCGGCTCCAGAATGAATGGTTGCAAGAACAGCAGACATTTGCCTTCATACCTAAAAGATGACAGCTCTGATTCTGAAAATAATCCCTGCTTCTGAGTGTTCATGTTAGGAATTTTTTGGGTGACCGGCTTGCATTTGAATGGGAAAATCTGTGATACGCTTGGGGGGGGAACTTCAGAGTCATCAGATGGGTGTCTTCATGCATAGTCTGCTGTGTTCTTTTGTCACTGCACCACTTGGACTTGCAGGAAGAAGTAAGGAAGAAAGTTGTCAGAAAAAGTGTGTGTGAGTGTATATATATGTATGTAAAAACTTGAAATGCATAAATGAAATCAAGTAAACATTCATGTGAATCAGCTCTAACAAACCACAGCTAGTTTCATAACCAGAAATCCATCACCCTCCTTCTGGAAGGTGACTGTTACTAAGCAGGATACTAAGGTATTAAGAAATGCCTTTCCTCCTGAGTTCCATGCTGAAATCCCCTCTAAAAACTTCCTGCAGCTAATAATGTTTCTGCACCAAGGGAAGACAGCCATGCCTGTGCTCCACTAAATAAATATGTAAATGAAACTTCCAAAAAGAGTGGAGTCAGAGAGCTGAGGATAACTAAATGCTTTCCATTAAAGCAAGGCTACTTTAACAAATCTTGTTATTTCTTAGTGGCCAAGTACTTTTTGGCCACTCCATAGTGACATGGACGTGGCATAGTAATGGACTCGATTTGCAGTCCAAATAGAAGAAGAAAACTGGTGTTTATAGTAAGTGGAGAATTACTAGACAGACCATTATGGTTAAAGTGGCTTTTGGCTATATGCATATTAAGTCCTAAACTCCTCTTAATTTTAAAGAAAGCTTATAAACATCCCTCCAAACTGCAGCAGCCTCTCATAATTGTAAAGAATGGCTCGAAGATACTTTTCTTCTGTTGGACATCCTGTCTTAGCATCCTTGCATTAAACAAAATCAGAGTTGCTCTGTGTAGGGAGTCACTGTGAATCCCCTCCTGGTTCTCCTCCCTGGAGAGCATGAGGGACCAAAGTACCCAGACAGGGGGGTCCAGGTAGCTCAAAGCCAGGAGGCTCGTGGTAAAGGACAGGCAGCAAGGCAAGATGTCACTTGCAAGCAAATTATGTTGGTCATAGCTTAAAACTATAGAATAAGAAAGTCATGGATGTTTCCTAGGTTCCTTCATGAAAACCCACATACAGCACCGAAGCTGTAATGTCTCCAAGAGTGTCTGTCTAATGAAAAGAAAATGAGTGACAGGTGACACAATGCCAAAGCGAGGGGAGAATGAAAAGAACCTGTGAGCACTTCAGAGGAGAAGCAAACAGCATCTCTTTTCTTGTCAGAGTCTCCTCCATTTTGTAAATTGGTGAAATGCAGTGTCAGCCATTCAACTTGGCGGGCACTCTCCTTTCAATTACCCAAGCACGGCTGTAGGATTGCACCACCGGGGCCGTGTGGAAATCAGCTCAAATAGGGAAGAGGTGAAAAAGCTTCAGTTCATTATTTGTGTGGTCCTTGCAAATGCTGAGCTAATTTTGGCCTGTAATTCACATTACGCCTTGGTGTAATCAGAGGTGTTACAAGTGAGAGTGACCTCCCGCTTTGTCCGATCTCTCTCTTTCTTGGCAAATTAGGGCTGAAATTAAGCATAAGATTGTAAGTATGAAATGGCTGACTTTGGGTTTCCCAAAGCATCCATCCCAAGGGTACCAAGATTCTGCAACCATCGATATAATGAGTCAATCACAATCAGTAAATTGAGTTCAAGGCAGCTATATCAACCTACCATTACATACTTAGAATGAGTCCAGATAGTGAGGGAGAGAGATTATATATTGGAAGAGATATGTTGTATGGAGATTGATCGATCAATCAATCAATCTACTTTTTTCCTAACCATAGAGTAGAATAGATTGATTTGGGAAAAGGCATCATTAAATCATCCAAAAATTATGGAAAAACATTATACTGGTTTATTAAGGCCTAAAGTAGGAGGTATAATATGATAAACCAGCCAGAAAGCCTCTCTTGAATGTGGTACAAACATTGCTGTGTAGATGGCCCTGGGTGCTGACTTCTCTATTTTTAATGAATGTGTCTTTATTAAACGCTTATGTAGCAAAATTCATCTGTGTAGGCTCCAGTGAAACATTGCATTATGGCAAGATGTTTCTACCTTTCCTACAGGGGGGAAGGGCTGGCATCTGGTGGCTCTTAATAGCTTTTTCAAGATGGGTTGGTCACTCTCACCTGTGAAGTAGGTCAGTTTTTGACTTGGCTTGAAAGTAGGCAGCTGTAGATCATGCTTTGTAGATCTCAAGGAATAATTTGTGATTATCCCTTTTTTTCCAAGAGTGCTTTCCTGTATATAGGTGTAATAATAAAGAAGCCATTTTCAGCTTAAAAGATGTGCTTGTCAAACCACAGCAATGATTTTCCAGTTGCTGGCTTTTTTAGTTGTGCAGCCTTCTAATATTTCTGCTTCAATTCTTTCATGACAGAAGCAAATGAAAATTACACTGTGGTTTTTAGGTCTCTGTTCCCTGATTTTTGCTTGTCATGTCATGAACTTCTTCGAAGCAGTGAAATGGCAGCCCATCTCCCTGAGAGCTCCAGACAGATTTCTAAAGTTGTCTTGTTAACAGCTTGTCAGAAACCTACATTTCAGTCTCGCTGAGTTTATATCATGCAAAGAAAAAAAAAAGAAGAAAAAAAAAAGTTGCTGGAAATTATGATTTTTACAGGTTCTGACATTTTTCTAAAGAACTGAAATGCTCAAGGCTGCTGTCTCCCTTAACAGGCTGTGCTGTTTTGGGTAATATTCTGCGTTGCATCAACTGAACATCAGAGTAACATTCAGTTTCTTCCCTTTAACATGTTCTTTGAATTATTTAAGGTGTTTTGATGTTGGCTAGAATTTGTAACAAAGTCCTCCAGCTTTTATCCTAAAATATCAAAAAGGTTGAGATTTTTTCTTCCCCCCCCCCCCCCCCCCCCTCCCCTCCCTCTTCCCTAACCCTTCCTCCCTCCCTCCTCCCGCTTTTAATAGATCCTTGCATGGATCATCAGGGGACTTTCTTTTATGTTGTACAGCATGAAATGACTTAGTCAGGGTCTTCCTGATTAATTTATGAGTGCTAAGGAAAAGGGAAGGGGGGAAAAAACAGTCCTTGAGGGAATGACCCTAAGCTGCAGCAGATCAACTCAATTTTATGGAATGAAAAGAGACTTAAACAGTATTTTTAGTGTCGGTTCCTCGACCTGCAGAGGCAGGGAAGCTCCCTGTGTCTGGCAGGCTGGAGCAGGGCAAGAGGTACCCGTCTCTCCGGGTGGCTGATGGAGTGGAGTTCGGCTCTTCGGAGGCACGGAGCACTTCTAGAGTTAAAGCTGTGGCAGATTGGTGGATTAATGTGCTCTGCCTCCAAGGGCCAAATGCTCTCTTCTCTCCCCCCCCCCCCCCCCTTTCCTTTTTTTCCTCTTCCCTTCCCCTTGCTCCCTCCTTCCCTACTCTGGGCTTGCAGATGACAGCTGCTGGTCACTTAACAAAATGTCCTCTTGATTGCTGCTTCACAACAGGGGCCCCCTCAGACCAAACAGCACATAGCCCGTACAATGCATCACTGCCCCTCAAAATTAGTTATAGTGCTCAGGGCTATTCTCGGCTGCCATAGCTAATACTCTCTTGCTGTTCTTCTCTCTCCCCTTCGCCCTCCCCCTCCGCAGACAAAGGCTCAGCCTATACATCTGTAGTGCTCATAACCTCCCCCTTCCCCCAGCCAAATGCTGAGGAGAGAAAGGGAAGGGGAAAAAAAAATTGCTGCCCTGAGGCTCAATCTGTTTCTTACAGCTCTACCCCGGCACTTGGAAGCCTGAGCTGGTGTAGCCATAGGGAGGCCCTGACTCATTTCATCAAACTGTCAGGGAGGCAGTGGAGCTAAGAGGACTCTGCTGCCTGGGGCAAGTTCAAGTCAACATTCGATTTCCGTCCTCCCCCCGGCCCCCGCCTTTCGCTTGGACACTTTCTGTGCTCTGGATCTAAACTTCTCCCGGAGCTGCAGCAGCTCACAGCTTCTTGCCAGGAGGAAGGACTTGTGGGACCTTATAAAGGACACAGTGGCAAAATTGCTGCAATAAATCAGTGGCCCTCTGACACTTGGCGGTAGCTTAATGTTTTGGCACTTTCTTTCCTGTGTATGCCTCAAGTCCCATTAGCAGGCTTTTCTGTCAGTCTGGCTCATGATAAAACTCTCTCTTCCTATCATCTTAAGCAAGCCCCTGCAGACATGAATCCAATGCCAGACTTAATAGGAAACAACACCCTCCCCTTGCACACACAAGCGTGCATCCATACACGCTGCTGATGCTGCGAGCTGCTCCTGGGAAGTTGGCTCAGAGGACAGGGAAGGGGGGGGGAGGGCTCTTATAAATAGGCTTGACTTTACTTCTTCCTTTAAAAGAAACATTAACAAACCGGGATTTAAGCCTAATGCTTCCCCGAGCCTTGCTATTAAAAGAAAATTCAGTAACTAAGTATGGTTGGAAATAATAAGGTAGCGGTAACATGGCCATCCTCTGGGACTGTGTGAGTGGGTGTGCCGACTCCATAGGTATCTCCATTGTTCTCATGTTCTATGCAATGTTTTACATATGTATTCTACCCTCCCAGCTTGCATTGTAATATTATGGACTGCATAGTTAACATTTTACCTCCTCTTCCCTCAGCCTTACACTTCCCCAGACAGTTCTAGTTGCAGGTAGACTGGTTAGATTACATGTCCCTCCGGGCAAGGATCTGTTTTTTCACACAGCTAGCTTAGATGTCTATCACCCTCTGCTTAATCATAATATAAATAATATCTGTAGGTATGTGTGTGCAAAGGAAAAACAAGCCTGTCTGTCAGCTGTCTGGGCAGGAACCTGTGACTTCTGTGCTGTGTAGAGTCTGGCACAACAGGGCCCTACAGCCTTGAGGCTGCGTAGGCACAACCTCCATCATAAACCTCTGCGTTTGGGTGGAATAGGATAGACCACATTTATGGGAATAAGCTGAGGTGACTTCTGTGCAGTCTCAGCAGCTTGGAGGATGTGGCCCCATTTCAGATAAGAGTGTTTGTCTGCACCTAACCGATGACATAACACCCAAGTGCTGCCAATGTTGCAGTCTTGCAAGACTTGGGTTGTTTTTATTTACGTTTCTTGGAGCTCTCATTCCTGGCAAGAGGCAGTTGATGTGAGTATCTGATCTCATGTTAATCAATGTGGTGCTTTTATAACGCGAAGAAAATCTGAAAGTTAAAACTTTGGGGGTAAGAAAAGAGTCAAAGGATGTTTTCATGGTTCTCAAAGTCACCAGAAAACATCCAGAATCACAGTACAGACAATTTTAATACACATTGCAAGGAGCCTGGTGGGAAAGGCATGGTGGAGGGGGGCTTGCAATGTGAATTTCCACCTCAGCCAGCAGCAAATAAAAAGGAGGCAAAGGCACAGAGCCTGGTTTGCACATACGGGAGCTGTCTCTGATTCCTCAGGTGTTCTGGGTGCAAGAGGGGAATGGACGACTTGCTGCAGGGGCTCAGGTGGAGATTAGGAAAGCAACGGCTTTTCTGTCTGCTTCACTCCCTGCTTCATCTGGAGCCTGAACCTTCATTTGGAGCACAGATTCCGCCCTGTCCTGGTGACCCACGGGCAGAGGCTTTTTGGCACCAAGTGTGGAGGGCCGACATCTTCAAAACCCCCATCTGCCCCTGTGCGGGGCAGCAGTGGGAAGGAAGGAGGGGGGGCGAGGCCTTTGCACAGCTCACTGAGCCAATTCCACCTGAATTACGTGTTGTTTCTGCTTAACTTTACCTCACGGGAGGCTTTTTTCTGACTGGAACCTGTCACTGCAAGAAATTGTTTCCAGAAAGCGGCACAATTAGGGGTCGGCTTTGCAAACATTCTTGGTGGAATTGAGAGGCAATTGGCACAGCCCAGTGAATAATCCTTTTAGGAGCCTTTATGAACCCGGCACAATGGCTGTTTACAGTTTCGCTTATAGACCAGGAGTGTTAACAGGCCTGCAGAAAAATCCAGGTAATTGAAGCTTTTGTCTTTCAATGAGCCCCCGTAGCTGTCAACAGTTGCCATTCTCCACATTTTCTTTAACTTTTTTGTTTTGACAAGGGCTTTTGTCCCTTCACAACAGCTGTGTGGGAGGCAGTGCCTTGGCCTTCGCAGGGAGCGCCACCGGCCTCCTCCTCACCGGGACCGAATAAGTTGTCTTTTAAGACACAGAAAACCCTCTGGGTCAAACCGCAGTTTCTCCTGCGGCTTTGTCACTCATTTAAACATCCCAGCCATGCAGCACCAGCCTCCGTCTCCCTTTGTTGACCCAGGGCTTTGCAGGGGCGAGGAGGCTGGAGAAGAGCGGGTGTGTGGAGACTGGGGGCTGTTACCACACAAACTGAACCAGGACGTTGAAAAGGTGGTTTTTGACACCCCCTCCCGAAGGGAAGGGGTCAGCAGCGGCTCTGGTTTTCACAGGTCTGCCCGGGAGGGTTTGGTTTTGCTGTTGCTGGGTTTGTTCGGTGCCACTGCGTGTTCAGCAGCCCGCGGGTTCCTGGTTCTCGATGCGAATGTGGGACCCTGCTTCTTTAAAATAAAAAGAAGAAAACCGAAGTGAATTATGAAGCTGGGGTGGGGGTGAGGCCTCCACCAAAGCTGGCTGAATATTCTTCAGGAGTCGGCAGGAGGGGAACATGGGTTGGCAGCCATGAGTCTCAAGCTCTCGGTTTTCCAGGATGCTGTATGCTAAGCAGAAGTCTGAATTTCATAAAAATGGTGTGGTAATTCTTCCCTACGGCCTCTCATCATGGAGACTGCTCTGGGTCAGTTGGGGACTTCATTCCTGTGGATTAAGATGTGGTATTTCGGTGGTTTAAAGCCACGTGGTGGGAAGTGGTGCGGGGACATTTTGTGCGTGTAAGCCCTGCGCAGCTCGGAGAGGTGTGAGAGGACGGCTATTTCGTAAGGCAAACAAGAAATTATGCAACTTGCTGTCAGAAACATGTTTTTTAAAGCACCCATGTTGCAGTCGCAGCTGCACGGTGGGCTCCATGTCCACACAGAGCTGCATTCACACGTGGATCTGCATCCACAGCCCCACTGGCTTCTTCAGTTGCAAGACTGGTGCAGTCGTGATTAACGTAAGGGAGATGTAAGTTAAAATGAAACAAAACTCTTTGCTGTCCTTCCCATTTTAAAAACAATTAATTATGGACTATTTACAGATCGTGAATGGGGAAGAATGTATCCTTGGAGAGCAGATGTTTGCTTCGTTCTTATGCCTGTTTATGAAATTTAGCATGTGAATTTGATGGTTCACTGGCTTTTTGCAACTTCCACTTACCTACATGAGACAAAATTGCATATTGGTACAAAGCAAAATTAGACATCTAAATAAAGCAATTCTGCACCTTTTAGTAATGTAAACTGTCTGTAATAGGGTTTAATACTCATTATATTAATTCTTGAGGTCAAATCTGGTTTCAGCAAGAAAAAACCTGTGCTCTTTTTTTTAAATACTACAATGCAGTAAGAAACAGGAAGACAAGTATTGTTACAGAAACAGAGAACAAGACTAAAATACATTTTATTTGAATAATAAAGTTCCCCAAAATTGTTTACATTTGCTCTCAAATATTTTTAATCTCAAATAGATTAAGGTTGACAGTACTGTGGTTTTATTACACCGAGGCTCGCAGGCAAAAGTGTCTGAGTTTAATGATAATTTTGAATGTTTTCTAGTCAATATATTTCTGAGTTTAATGTATTTGGGTTTTTTATTACCTCAGTGTATCATTCTTTAAGTCTCTTTAAGAATTAAAACTTGTATTGGTATTGCCTAAACGTACAATTTAAAGCAACACAGGTCTGAGTGTACTAAGTTTTATGCCATTCTGGTTTAAGTGTAATTCCACTGTAACATGCTTTAGTCAGAACTGTGCAGGTTGAATCACATTATCCAAATAATCTGCCTCTAAAATATGAGTGTGCAGGTTGAATGAGCACCATGATTAAATTGGTGATTTAGGATACTTTAGCACAGGCCAGTTTAAAGGGTAAAATAACATGGTATTCGTGACCCACTCAATTATGCTGCTAATTTGGGGGGATGCACGCTCCCTGCAGCACTGACTTGATTTGAGCCCCCCGGGTGGAGGTGAAAGGTTTCCCTTGAGTCAGCCAGCGTTTCCTGAAGCTTGTAAATAACAACAAGGGTATTGCTGTGCCTGCATCTTCTCCCACCCCCCACCTTGGTTTTGATGAATGTGTTGCTTTGTCAGCGTAAATTAGCACTGTCTTGAGCCAGCACAAATGCAGCAGGTACTGGAGCAGCCTTTGCCCAGCAAACCTGCTCCCAGTGTGTCTGAGTGGTGACGGACAACTAGTCCCATTCCAGGCCAAGAGCAAAGATTTCTTATTGGTGGTGGTTACGTGGCATGGGTTTGGGAGAGCGAGCAAATAGCTAGTGATGGTGATTTATCAGGACTGATGTTACTTTTGATCTGAACATCTAGTTTGAGGGCTCCCCAGCCCCTGCAGAGCAGTGTCCTGCCTTCCTGTCATTTCTTCCATTTCTGCTTCTTTTTGGTTACAAATACAATTAGATCCGTGTGCGGATCTAAACGGTTGGATTTCTTTGTGCAAAAATGTGCTATGGATCAAGTGGGGCAGTGTAAAATGGTTTAATTTTGAAAGAAAAAGACTTCTGCTTAGTCAGGGCTGTAGAAAACCAGGTGCCTTAAACCAAGCATTTTCCCTGCAGGTAAATGGAAATAAGGAGTTAGTTGGGAAGCTGAGCAGTCTCACTGCAGAATCACCATGGGAGACCCCCTCCACTGTATCATGGTTCTTCACGTGCTTGGTGTGTTCCAGACAATTTAAATGTTCTTCAGGTGCTTGGGGTTAATCATTTCATGTGCCAAATAGAAGAGGAGATTAAATAACCTCCCAAAAATCTGTGCAAAACTAAGAATGAAAGAGCTGAAATTTCTGCTTTGTAATTTAGGATAAAAGGATGTGACAGGGACGTTTCCCCTTCCTGCTCTGTGAGGAGCAGGATCTGGACAAAATGACCAAACAGATCTATTCCTTCTTTTACATTCATGACATTGAAACATGTGCATTCTTGTGGACCATTTCCACATTTGTAGTTGGCATTGCTGGCTTGCAGAGTCCCCTCTTGTTGAAGCAGGGAACTCGGTAGCGTGCTGCCAGTTAGGGAAAGCCATGGAGCATCCCTATCGTGGCTGGGTGAAGGAGAAAATTCCCACTGGGCACAGAAGCTACAAAATACACTGGCTACTCTCTATCAGTGTAAGAGATACCAAGAGATTTGTTTTTGTTGCCTATTATAAATCTTTCTCAGCTCTAGCCAACAAGATGTGCACGTCCTGATATGTTCGATGCTCAAGTTATCTTACCATCATTTGTGCTGTGAAAATAGAGCATTTCATTTTCAGGGGCTGTAAGAGATTAGACTCCAAAACTCTTTAAGTAAACACTTCCTCCTGGGATCGTGATCTCATTCAAACTAAAAAATGTATCAGAATTTATGATGTATTTTAATTACTATTCTTGGTACCACTCATTAAATTAGAAATTGATTGCCAGTTTCACAGTTTCCTTGTTAGATGACAAAGTGCTTATCAAGGTGAAGCAATGCAAAACTGTTACTATATATTCCACAATTTGGGATGATAAAAAGGCATGCTTTTTGTTGTGGTGTTCATTACAGTCGTTACTATAATGCATCGCTGATAGTCTTTTTTGTTTAAAGTTCACTTTACCCATCCAAATAAAGAGTATTCCATATTTTTGTATAAGAAGGGAGAATCTGGCTTTGTCTGGTTTATGGTAGCAATCTAGAAGGCATTATTGCAGACATCAAAAGTGCATTTTATTGAACTGAGAACATCATAAACAGCTATGCTAAAGATTTAAGAGGGTGATGCAAAAGATCCCTATACATAAAGGTGTTTCTCAAAATCTTTTTTTCTCTCTCTAATCCACAGTGTGACAGCGAGAGTGATATTGACGATAAGGTAAGACTGAATTTTCTTCTTTCATGTGCTTTACTAGCTTGGAAATTCCTTCATAGTCAAAATAAGGATGAATTTGAAAATAATTTTTCCTCCAGTCTTCATGTCAAATTTAAAATACCTATGATTGAATGAAAAAACATTGGATCTGGCAGTCTGTGATCTTCACTAGCTTTTGTTTACAGGAGAGGAACTCCCATTAACATAATAGTCTTTCTGGATTATTGTAAGAGTACTTGGTGAGACCCAGCTCGTAACATTTAGTGCTGTTTTAGAGGAAGTCTCCTCCCATAACTTGTCAGGAGCCCATATTTTATTTATAGTAACCTTTGAAGATGTCAATTTTGTAATCAATTTAGAAGATGGGACAACTGGTACCTGCCCTCAAAGGCACTATGGTAACTGTCAAGGAGTATTTTGTCATGTTGCATGCATATGTATCACAGAGCAATGATTTTCCTGACCTTCCTTTGGATATAGAGGTTGGTCACTGAAAGGTTGTAGTTGTGTGGTTTTCTATAGGGATTCCTTGTTTCACCTTTTCAAGGCAGAGAAGTCCCACTGTATAGCAACAGTTGCACCATCCTCTTAAGCATCAAATGTATAAAAGACTTGAGTATCCCTTGCTGACTTCTCTTCTGGCAGATCAAACTTGGCAGTCTCAGGTTAGATCTTCATCAAACTTTTATCATATTTTGGCTGTCCAGTCTCTTGCATTCATTCATGAGAAACTGTAGCATGGAGTTTTCTACTGGATCAGCATTACAAAAGTAAAGGCTGACTTCAGCTAGCGCTGTCTCCTTGGCAGCACGGTTGGCTGCAGCCATACATTGGAGGTTACCGTGAGTTCAAGAGACTACGCTAAAAGCTTCTTCTGGTTAAGTCTTTTTCTTTCTTTCTTTTTTTTTTTTTTTTTTTAATATTGTTAGAGCTTGGGAAGCATTAAGGTTTCTTCAGCTGCTTCTTCTAAAATCCCATCAGATACCAAATATCCCTGGAGTATGGCATAAGCTGTGCTCTGAGATGAAAGCTCGATTGAAGAGAAACACTTAAATCGTATATGTTGAGTGAAAGATACTGTGCTTGGGTTTATGTTTTGTTTATTTTATTTTATTTTTTTTTTTTTATTT
>NW_009917497.1:0-3092 GCF_000696875.1 Nestor notabilis | reverse complement strand
TCATATATATAATATATCATATAAACATATCATATAAATAATATAAATATGTCATATATATCATATCATTTATCTATCATATAAACAAGGTCTTTCATGAACCAACATACAATAGCCTCATCTTTCTTTTTTTTAATATTTTTTACCTGCCATTTCCTCACCTTATCTCACCTTTCCCTTTATTTTCCTAGTTGTCATACATAGTTCTGCTCTATACTTTCCCTGAGTTATTCAGAGCTTCCTTTTCCAACTTGTTCCCATATTTGCCGTTATGTCTTCACCATTGCATAGCCACATTCACATGCCTTGCCTTACATCAAATTGTTTCCACAGTACCCCTTTTGACATTTACCAGTACCAAGCCTCATTCCTTCTTTTGCTCACATTCCCCCCTAATATCTTCAGCACTTCTCCTCATATTCCCAAACTCCATAGTTCTTTGCATGATTTTACTTATTCTTTTTTGGTTTTACTTGCTGTGTTCTATTCAGAGGATGAACAACAGTTCTTCCTCTATCAATCCTTCCAAGACAAATGTCAAATAGGGAATATTTACATTAATTTTCTTCCACCTGCAAAGACTAGGTTACCTGTGTTGTCCATGGGTGTAGTGAAAGGTTCATAATATCATAGAAAGTGTGGTGGGAATACATCTCAAAACATTAGATAGTAGGTTTCCTCTCTGATGGCATTCTTAATTGAGAAACTTCAATGATCTGGATTCAGTGATGGAGAGAATCTAAGAAACTGCTTAAGGGTAATTCTCTTTGAAGATAACTGGAGTTTTACACTATTAGTTTCCAAAGAAATAGATTAAGCTAAGGTAATCCAGAGACTGGGGTTTTTTTGTTTTTCTGTACTGCAGAAACATGGGGAAGATTTTTAAAAGTAAAAAATATTACATACCTTTTAATATATAAGATTACATACAACAGTCCAAGTGAATTGGATTAGAGAGCGTACAGTTTAAAAAAAGTTGCCTGTTTAAAATTCTAGGATTTTTTAAATGACATTAAGTGTTGTTCTAAAAAAAAAAATTTAGATTTATATCTCTGTTTTTCACATTGTTTATAAACCAAGTATTTTGTAAATCAAGGCATTCTTTTTAGAAGGAAATTATTTCTTTCAGTTGCAATTTATCCTTCTGTAAATTTTTTCATATTTTTTAAGCACTTCCTGTCTCAAGACTGTAGGTAAAAACTGGGCATTTTGGTTAACCAAGACCATATCAGACTGGAAATTTCCAGAAATATATGATTCGTCTTTGGCGGTGTTTAAAATTAATCCCTTTCAAACTTGTTTGCAGTGGATTTTTATTAAGCTAGCATTAGTACTCGTGTCAAGAGGAAAAATACTGTAAACCCCTCTCTTGACCTTTGAAATAACAGTTAACCCCATCATAAGCAGGCAGTCTTTAAATAAGACTGGAATTAGAGGATACCAGTTGTGCTAAAAACAAGGAGGAGATTGCATCTGTCTTAAGCTTATTTGCCATAAAATTTGCTTTGTTGCTTGTCAATCCATCTAAATGAAGATGTGTGACTAAGCTGAATTTTTCTCAGGCTGCCTCTCTTTCACAGGTTCTAAACCAATGAATTTGTCAGCTAGTGATTTGCAGTGGGACGGAAACAGCCATGGGGCCTGTAGCATCAATGTCCTCTATTCTCTTAAATGTAGAACAAGAAATTTGAAAATAGTTGAACATGACTTTTTTTTACTTATTAGCTTTCACACTCACATGCAGAATTTACTTTCATGATGTGACTGTTTCAATCTTCTCATGCCCTTCAGTAGTCACGAGTAAAAAAGGCTGTTAACTCCTGGTATGATGTTTTGCATACGAACAGACCAGCCAGTTGCTGCTTTCATGAAAGCCAGTGGCTTGACTAAAATTGTTACGAATTTCTAGGAAACAAGTGTTTAATGTTTGCAAGTTACCGCTTCATGTTTAAAAATAATTACTTTAGGCACTTAATATCTGTTTTATTTTATCACAAACTGATTGTTTGGTTTGGAGATATGCAGATGTGATTTGCTCCTCATAAGATTTACAGTGACAGAGGCAGCATTTTCAATTCTTCATCTGCACTCTTCAAAATATTTTCATAAATATATTCAGGTTAGCAGATGTGTCTTTGTATACGCACCTGCTTCCTTATTCTAAAAGATAATTTACACATTTGCCGTTGCTTTATTATGCTGATGGCAACCACAGTTGAAGGACCACAGTGAAGGACGCAGACCTAGGTTTAATTCCCACTATACCGCTTTGGAGTTTTTCTCCTCAGTCCTTACTGTGCCATGTAGCACCTATTTAGAATACTTTTTTTTTTTTTTATGGCATCTGTTTTCTATCATACGCTATTGAAAGCCAGGACCAGTTGATCTTTTATCTTATTACATATCCAGATTTCACTAGAAAGAGATGAAAACATAGTAGTATAACAAAGATATAATAGGTCATAATCATATGTGATTATGTCGTCTATATATGTGGAAAAATAAAAGATTTTTAGATGTGAAAACAAATTCTGTGTGTGAGGAAAACAATATGGAAAAGCAAAGCTGGAGAGGGACTCTTCATCAGTAGTGATAGGACAAGGGATAATGGGTTCAAACTTAAACAAGGGAAGTTCAGGTTAGAAATAAGGAAGAAGTTCTTTACTGTGAGGGTGGTGAGACACTGGAATGGGTTGCCCAAAGAAGTGGTATATGCTCCATCCCTGGCAGTGTTCAAGCCCAGATTGGACAGAGCCTTGGGCGACACGTTTAGTGTGTGGTGGCCCTGCCCATAAAGAAGGGGCCACCCCTGCCAGTGACAGGGGGGTGGAACTAGATGATCTTAAGGTCTTTTCCAACCCTAACCATTCTATGATCCTATGTTCAAATATTTTTGAACTTTTATGATATACATGTAAGAGAAGAAAATGATAATTGTTTCCCTAATGGTTTCCCTGGTCTGAAGAACCAGTACTACCCTTTGATCTCCAACTGGTCATATCAGAGGTACCAGAAAGAAGCCTGGTGAGGACTCGACTTGTGTAGTGGAAATGAGCTCAAAGACAAGTTCTGGGCTAAAAACTCAAATTAAA
>NW_009917496.1:6286-20567 GCF_000696875.1 Nestor notabilis | reverse complement strand
CGTGGCAGTGGATCCCTCGGGTGAGAGGGCTACGGTAACTCCTGTGCGCAGAGGGAAGGAGGATGAGTGGGGCGATTCAAATTCACACGGTGACACGCAGCTGAATCAGTTTCTAAGTGTTTTCACCTGGTGCAACAAGTGTATTTGCTTCAAAGTGCTCTGCTCCGTCAGGAGGACAAGGGCTCATAAAGTCTCCAAATCTGCTTTCAGAAGCAGCTGGCTAGATGCGACATTACACTGTTCAGACCCAGCAGAAGGAGAATCTTGGCAGCCATCATGAGGACCAGGATCTTCCTTGAGTGTGCTTAGAAAGCTCCATTCCACATCTCAGTCACACTTTCAAAGTGACTCTCCCAGCTGGGCCCCTCATGCTGGTGCTTCGGTTCACACCGCCAAGCCCTCTCAGAGAACGCAGGCTAGATTCCTCCTGGGTGAAACAGAACTGGATGGTGCTGTCTGGGATACACAATTGCATCCACCTGGGGAACTGGTCCAGAACACCCTCTTCCCAAACATGCATGGTGCAGGTGTTGGGTCATTGGCACCGGCTGTTTCCCTTCACAGCAAAGGGCCTTAGGGTGGATGCCAGATATCTTGTGAATGGCTTGGAGGGCCACAGAGAAGCGACACGAGCTCCAGCAGGGACAGGCTGGCACCGGCAGGGCACTGGCATCCCAAGTGGTGCAGTGGCCAGGGGCAGAAGCAGCATCTGTAGTCCCTGGCATCAAGTGCCAAACACTGTGTTCCCAGTGCCCTAGAATCCCTGGGATTACCTGTCACATGCTGGGATGGACAGATGGATGATAGGTTTCCTTTTTCTGAACGTCTCACAAAGATTTCAGATCCATCTCCCTTCAACTTTCTGTTGGAAAGAATTCTCTTACTTTGTGAAAGTGCATCCAGAGAGTGTTATACCTCACTGTGAAGGTGTAAACACAGGATGTTTCTCAAGATGGAAACAAATCCCGCAGTGGAGGAGGCTGGAGAGCAGCTCTGCCCTTGGGCTCCGCAGGGACAAGGTCCTTTCTGCAGCTTTCCAGGATGCAGCACTTGCATTCCTCCTTCTTGCGCCGCGGGTGCATGTGGCACTGACCCATGCTTGAATCATGGGGCTATTTCCTCCAGTGCAAACAGAAGCGGACAGCAATACCCAGCCACCACTGGCACCCATACATATGGCTAAAAACTTGAAGCCAGTTTAATCGCTGCAAGGCAGAAATCTCATGTAAGAGCATGACACTCACTGCTGAAGTTTTGCAGTGGTGTGTTGGTTTAGTTTTTTTCCAGCATGAGAGAAATAAACCAAGTTTTTCCACATTTGTTAAAAAATGGGGGGGGGGAGGGGATAAAACGCTAGGAAAAGGGGTAATAAATACGTATCTAAGTGAAGCTTTATTTACCATTTCAAGAATGAGAATTGAAATGGTGTATTCTTAGTGGGAAGTCATCTGCATGTCTTAAAGGGACAACTTAAGTTTGAAAAATGACAACTGCACTTTGTGGAAACTGTTGCACATTAAAATATTAAAATAAGTAAGCACATTTTTCTCTTGTGAACATGGCACTAAAACAGAAGGGAGGGGAAAGTGAATAGTAGGCTAATAGTAGTAACGTTGACTTGTGAAGGAACAAAACATTTTTCCTGATAGATCTATGCTATGATGAAGATACAGAAAAGCTGTTGTCTCTGGAGAAAAAGCTTGAGGAAGTAAGTGTGGTATGTTAATGTTTCTCTCACGGTAGAGTTGCAATAGAACAATATTAAGGAACAAAATTGATCTGGACATGTAATAAATAGCAAAAGGAGGAATCTGAATAGCCCTACACTGTAAAGTAACTTATCTTGGACCACCGACTCATTGCAGAAAGCACTGATGCCCAGGAGTAAGATTATCACTTACAGCAATGTTTTAAAAACCCCAAAGATAACTTTTTTATCCCAATTCTTATATGGGGCGCAGTTTCTCAATCGCCCCATGCCACACGAGTGCATACCCAGACCTCCACAGCTCTCGCCTTCTCTCAGTGCAATAATGCAGAACTGGAAACTACAGTTTGTAATAATAATCCCATACGCTGGCGTCAGCCCCCTGAGGGAGAAAGGCAGGAAGGGAGCCGGAAGCCAGCGGTGGAGGAGCAGGGCCTGTGTCACGTTCCACTGACCCAGCCAGGGAGCTGGCACTGCTGCTGGCCCTGACGGACCATCCAGGAACACTGGGCAGAGGGCTGCTCCCTTCAGGGTACACCTCTCCTGGCCTACCCCAAATACCTGCTTCAAAGAAAGTGACTATTTGCCCCATGAGCCAACTGAAGTAATCTGTGCTTTGTTTGGGCTCTTGTTTATTTTCTGGTTTGGTTATGTTTCCTCATGATAAAAGCAGCCTTTGATATGAGCACAGCACTTAAGGACAAGCGTCTGCTCTTCCTCCCAGCTCCCCTCTCTAGCTATGCCTCTGCGCATCCCTGCTTCTTGTTACGCTTTTGCTTCTAGTTATCTAACAACTGTTTCTCTGTTTTGTAAATTACTTTTAGCTCTGTGCCAACATCCTTTCTCTGTAGGCTCCCCAAAGGTTCAATTATCTGCCACTTGCTCCTTCTCTTCTTTCTTCTTGTGTAATTTTCATTTTAACACTAATTACTAGCTCCACACCAAAGGCACCCAACTGTCCCCAGCTTTTACCACCCCGGCAGCTCCACACCCCTCTCCCTGACCTCAGCCATGCTCTGAAGCACAAACAATGACTTCATCTCAACATTCATCATCCAGACGGCTCAAAGACAGAAGTGTTTCTAAGAGGAAGAGCCACTCTCTGAAGACACGGCTCCCCATTATTTCCCTTTCTGGCTCCTCAGGAATGGACAGGGCTCTAAAAGGCATTACTGGGGGAGCTCTCCCAGAAAAAAAAACCCGTCAGCATTGACACTTAACATGGTGGTAAGGGAATCGGTGCAGATCCACAATTAACAGACTATGAGCAGAAGGACTTTCTTGGCCAGTTAGGTTTGTGATGATATGATGTGTTCTGCTAACACAGTTACACTAATCAGCAGTGTGGTTTCTACTAATACAGTTACTCCACCAACCCTGTGTGAACTGGCCTGATCAGGGGTTTGAGGCTTCCTCTGGCTTTCACTGGTCACAAAGCTACCCTCCCTTCATTATGACCCTGGATGACAGCATCACGCTCACACCACAGCGTACCTGCCTGGTGGGAAGCCACATGCACAATTCTCTTTTCACTGCATAACTCCACAGGTCTCAAGCCCCAGCTGTCCAGATAAAATGACATGGAAATAGCTGTCCTTCCTTTCCAGCTGTAAAGAGGACATGTGTTTACACGAACTTCATCCAGCACTTCTAGGAGCATGTTTTTATTGCAGGTCCTACCCCACAAATTGGCCTGAATTGCCCATCTCTTGGTATCAAGAGCACTTCCAGAAAAGACTTTTTATATACTTTAAGCTGAGACCTTTCAAAATACTTTTCAGGGTTTAGACATTGACCAGAATGAAAAGTCTACATATGTGATCATTTTGGAAATACATGCTTTCAAATCTGACTAAAGTTTTTCCTAAATTACCTCCTTCCCCCATCTTAAAAGTACCAGCACTTGGTTTTTTTAGGTGTCTGTGTTCATCATCCTTATGTTTCAACAAGTTCCAAAGATGTGTTGCAATCATTTTATCAGGGACACTGCAGAACACAATGCGTTGCAGCTCTCCCTGTGATGACACCAAGCAGATTTCAATCTGCCCAAGCTAGTCCCATAGAGGAAAAATCTGTTTTACTGGACAGTTTAGAAGTGACTCTAGCCTGAGATAAATGTTTAGTGTGACACAAAGGCCATTTGGTCTCCGAATCAACACAGGAGAACCCAGCACACCCCAGACATTCTTCACCAGGCTAAATCAAGAGCTTTCTTAATTCAAAACAAACACATTTCAACAATGAAACCCTTCATGCCTGTGTAAGTTAATCATTGTCTTACTTAAACATTGATATACTTCTGTGTTGGAACGCTCTCTGGGTTTTCTGAATAGAACCAAATAATCCATATTTATACACATCATCTGTCCACCATGCAACAGCATTGCAATTCTCAAAATGGGAAATGTAGCTAGTATGAATAGTCAGCCCCACCGAGCTCTGTTTATAAAGCTGTATTTTCAGAGCCTATGTGAAGGGCAGCCACTCCAACTCGCATCCAAAGCTGCCCTTTTTCTAAACCATTCACTTGGTGCTACATGGGAAACACTTAAAGTCCACCCCACTCTTCTCAAATACTTCAGTAGTAGAAGAAATGTTTCCTGCTGGTGGGTTAAACTCCAGTTACCTCTGACAGCCTGGTTTCAGACAAAGTCCTGCATTTCTGATGCAACATAAGAATCAGAACAAACTTTGTGCCTAAACCCTATAAACAACAGCAGCCAAAAGGAATCATCATGGCTTTCACCTCTCATGCCTTCTATGCTGTACCCAAGTATGTTTCAGTACATAATCCCATGCCAAGCACTAAAAATGTGTATATGTATATCTACAGCTAAACTTGCAGATTTAAGAAGTAACTGTTTTGGGATTAAAGGGGATAAATATTTCTTACAATTCAAAACAACTTAGAAATATAAAAATAGAAAGATCATAGAATTACTTCGTGGCCTACACCCAGCACCATTACAATTCCAGAACATCAGGCTTCCCAAAGTCCATCCATACCAGTAAAATACCTGTGTTTCCGCATCGACACTACTACTTACATAAGCAATTTAAGTACAGCTGTGGCATACAAGTGCATGATATACTATTATTTAGATTTACTCTAAGAGCTACCAGAACTGTGGCTACTGTTAATCTGCTTTTCTAAGCACAGTCACAGTGTCAGTCAATTTGGGAATTACTGAAAGGTGTGGTATAGGAAGATCATGAGAGATTTAAGTTCTTATTTATTTCCTTTTTACCTTGTGTACCCTGGCTATGTAGGGTGAGCTGATGCAGCATGCATTCCTATAATTAAGGCAACTGCAGGAGTGCTGAAAATCTCATACCAATATTGCATATAAATAAACCAAAGGGTTAAAAGCCAGAAGGAACTATTAAATGATTTCCTGTTAGTTCACATAATATGTCAAATCCTGTAACTTATTAAAACAAGCTACCTTCTCCAGAGGTGCAATCATTTTTTGATTTGAAGATAGAGATAGAGAATTTGTCACCTCCACAAATAGCTTCTTATAATGAGGGGAAAAGCACAACCTTCCTGTTAAAAATGCACGCTCTTATTTTTATTAACTTCAGGTTCAGGCTACTGGTTCTTGCTCAGCCGCCTTCTGCTGGGAGAGGCCTTTGGTAGCTTTTCATCTTCAAGATATATGTATATTAATCAGTCTTCTTAATGTAATACAAGCTCTTGCACAACCGCTTCTCTTCTGCTGAATCGTCAGCAGTTCTGTGCCTTACCCAGTATTTCAACATCCTTTCTGAAATATATTCATGCCTTCCTTACCTAAATAAGGCTACACAACAGTAAAAAGATTTCCTCTGCTGCTCATTGTATGCGATAATCATTTTAGTAACTTGGATCACACTAAACATTTGTCCAGCTCTAACCTTTATTCCTCTGTAGGAGAGTCTCCATAGCCCTAGAATTGGCCATTTTGGAGATCTTTCGAATTCTGGGCTCCTACATACATAACCTGGCATTTAGTTGTATTGAAATGATCCAAGTCGCACATTACTAACTTAAATTCACAAAAAAAAAAAGCTAATCAGTCTTTGGAGTATGTCCCATTTTTTGTTTTCTACCCATAAATTGTGGAAGAAAATTGACTCATAGGTCTTGGAACATTTCCCATTAAACCCCTTTGGAAATGCCAATAATTCTTTACTGACATCTTACAGAGTAGTTGTCAGTGGTAGAAAGCATTTGGCTTTTTAAAGCAGTTCTTGGCTTGAAGGTCCACATTTGTTTTGGCAACATAAAGCAGTATTTCACATGATCACATGATGTCACACAGAAAGAGCATGTACAATACTTTGCTTTTCCTGCCCTTAGACAAATACTCAAGCTTCCAAATGAAATGGATTTGCAGATCAGCACTACCGTAATTCCCCCTACCACCACCCACCTCGAACAGGAAGTGACAAATTAAGAATGAAGTTCAAGCTGCACTTTCATTTTCACAAACCAGCAGATATTAGGAGCATTATTGTTTTATTCTGTTCAGTCTTCCAAGTAATAAGGAATACTGGTAAGGGACACAGGAAATTAAACATTTACATCCTTCTTCCCCCAATACTTCCTCCTAATCTTACAAACCTGAATGTCAGCCTAAAGCCTTTATCCAGACATGCTTCATGGCTTTCAAGTAAGGAAGATGTAATTTCATAAGCAAATCTTTAGCTAGGAAGAGTTGAAAATAAACACAAACCCATTTATTTCTAAGGTAAGGTTCAAGAGACCTTTCTGCTAGCTTCCCATTAGCTGATCCTGCCGAGTAAGTGGCTCATACTTCATTATGTAGCAATTTTCATAAGTAGCCTTCCAGGACCTGTGGTAACTTTGATATCTTATCTCCAAACCAATAGCAGGTTATTTCACATACAAACTCACTTCAATTAGCTAGACTTATCTGAGAAAGTAATAGTCAACAAACAGACTAAGTGATGGTAGCATTATTTAATAAACCTCCTTAACTGTCCACATAGCATTGGCACCCATGTTGTTCATGAATCAGTTTCTGAACAGTTTAGCATTTTCAGCTGAACTAATCAGTGCAACACACTTTAAAGCAGCCTCTTGTGAGCTGTAGTAGTAGCTGAGCATCTAGGTACAGGCTGTCAGCCACATCAGAGTCTGTCAGGAATTTGACCTCAAGAACACATACAAAAATAAAAGCTACAGCACAGGACCATACAGGTCAGCATACATAACTGAAGTGGGCCATGACTTAAGGAAATTTTCATTTCTGCAATGCTTTAGCTGGTGCTATAAAACCAGTTCTTTCTCCAAATCCTTACAGCACAAGAACATCTTTTGCACATGTGCCTCTCCCAGATGCTGAAGAAGGATCTCTAAACTGCCTGTTGTCACACACTAAGTTCTTTTCAACAGGAAAGGAAGTGGTGGTAGCCTATAGGTGTATACTTCAGATATTATTCTGCTTCTGTCACATTTGACAGTAGAAAGAGGCACTGAAATCCCTTTTCTAACACAGATCCGCTCTCAGTCTGAGGTGACAAGACTTGCTGATACTACACTAAAAGCCATCAATACCCCATTTATAAACTGGGCTGAAGCCATGTTGTAACCCTTCTCATGATTTCATCTGTTTTCTAGCATTGTGATGTCCTGTATGAAGATAATCATATAGCTAGAGTTATAATAATCATGTAGCAACTAGGCATCTGCTCTTCCATCCCAATTTCAGTAACAGTTCAGCAGCAACAGCTGCTGTGGCAAAAGTTGACCATTATTTGTTGGTACATAACCATAATATTGCTTAAAGCTAAAAAGATAGATAATACCATGGTTAAGGAAGATAATAGATGGCCTTTTATTATGGGCTTCCTCTGTGTGCTAAGATAAACTGGGAGGAAGAGGATGAGAAGATGACACTTGGTAGTGTAGTATTCCCCTCACCCCCAACATTCAAAGTATAGATGTTGCTGGTTCTTGAAGGTGAGTTCTGTAACAGGTTATCGTTTTCCACTGTATTAAAATCAGTTAGGTTTGTTCCAATCAGGTTAGAACCAAGCAAAAGGGCAGCCATTTAAAAATAGTTCTACTGTCAAGGGGAGAGTCAGATGTAACTTCAGCAGATACTTTCTACATGTGGTCTGTTTCAAAGAAAATGTCCAGTTACATTCTGAAGCACCTAAGCACCAAACCGTTAATCACTTAAACCATTTTAAAAGCTGCTTCTCACATAGACAAGGTCAGTCAAGCAATTCAGATCTTGAACTAGATCCTTCCATGATTACTGATTTTATTATATACATGGTTTATAATATACCCCGAAGAAAGTTGAAGGCCAGTATACACTGACACCTACCAGATATGAAGATAAGATGAAGTCATATTCCCAATGCATATCAGCCATCACGTACTTTCTACGTCAGTCTTATCAGGTGCCATCTCTCAGCTGAAACATAATCTGGCATGTTCAGAATGGCTCATGTACAATGCTATGACAATAACTGCAGATTTCCTCAAGTGTTCTGTCAATGGATGCCAGGAAACAGACAGGCAGGAGCTGCTCTTGAATGTGACTATTCCAGCCTACCAATGTCCCATTCCTAAAACAAGGATGCCAGCTATACCTCTGCTTCAGCAGACCCGTAATTCATTCTCCAAGATAAAGATTTTTGCTTTTAAGTTTTTTAGTTCTCCTTGAATTTTATGAGTTCGTCTGTTTCCTCGGCGGACCTCATGTAGAATTGCAAGATCCTGGTCTGGTCCCATATTCAGAGTCACCTAAAAAGGAAAAGAAAAACATATTAAGAAAAACAAAAGGTGCACAGAATACAATTTAGGAGTATGATGATGATGATATGAGGGAGAGAATTCTAAAGGAGACCCTCTGTAGCTATCAGAGAGGGTACTTAAGCTACTATCACTAGGCTAAGGCATATCACCAATAGACAGGTGCTCCAGAACCAAAAATAAAGATCAAAGTTTTCATACATCATGGTGTTATATTACTGGCAAGGAAGAAATCTGGACAGAATTTCACCCATAACTCATCGACTCCTATACCACTACAGGTGGTTTAACTGCTGTGGCCAACTTGCTGCCTTGTGAACTGTATGATTCAAGAGCAGTTCCAGTACAATGCCTAGTCTCAATGCCATGCCATATGGCCCATACCAAGTTAGACAAAAGCTGCTAGATAATCAGAATTCTGGATGGCAGGCTAGCCAGGGCTGCCATTTTCTGCCACTCTGGAACAGGATAGCATGCCTGCCCAGTCACTTTCAACTGTCCAAAAGCCTTGGAAGCTGCTCTCAAAGCCCTCTTTCCTCTCCACCCTTTAGGATGTCTCATTGTCATCATGTAGTTCTTGGTCAAAGATTTTAATATGCATGCCAGGTAATTTAGTCATCTGCAGTCATTTTGACCTCAAGCAATGAGAAGGATTTAAATATCACTCTGGAGACTTCCAGCAAGTATTTTGTTCCTCTGCCCTCTTGTGGTTAAAAGTGTAAAGAAAATAATACAATTAAGAGCACATCCACAGCTACAAAACATACAGATCTGTAGTAAAGCTATAATAGGCAATTTTTCCCTATGCTATTTAATCCTTAAAGAATAAAGTTTAAAAGCCCACAGCTCAACAAAAATAATTAAGAACTCGAAGCCTTTAGAAGTCTCTTCTTTAGAGAAGGCAAACACCTTAATCTAAGTACAACAAACAGCACCAGAAGTACAGAAAACAAGTGAATCCGTGGCACTGCCAGACTCTTGAGCATCAGCTATGCCTAGATCATCCTCTCAAGCATGTCTTAGATAAATATCTCATCCTAAACATCAAGCAACATCAATGCTGTGGCTTCCCTTCTAAGCTGTTCTTATGTTCATCTCCTTATCTAGAAGCTACTACAGAGTATGCAGCTTCAGCTTCCAGACATTGTTTCCAGAGTGATTTTTGCAGAGTTACAAATGAGATCTCAAAGGAATAGACTATTCACAATACTTTAGTCAATGATCTAGCTCGTACTGGAACAAACCCAAACACTATGGCCCCCAGAAAAAAAAAACCAATCTATTTTCTTTGCAGGATATACTTCTGAAACTACTTTACTGCCTTGTAATTTTGAGACAGCTAAGTGAGGTACAGGTATCAGATAAGAACTTTCAGAGTTGCAACAAAAATACATGCCTATTGCTTATGCTATATGCCTAGCTATTACCTTGAAAAGCTGCTTCTCTACATCTTTCAGCTTCTGCCGAAGCTGTTTAATGTCATTCATGAAGCCTTCTGCTTCCATATTACGACGTTTTTCCAAGGCCTCATATCGCTGAGTCATCAGCTTCAGGCGCTTAACCATCTTTTCTGAGCGTTCCTATGGAGATGAAAGCTCAATAGGGTATACAAAATAAAGGCTGCAAGATCATCACATAGCTAGCGGATGATTACAGACTAATTACCTTAAAGAGTTCTCTGCCGACATCTCCCTCCTCACGAATCCTAGCTAGCTCATCTTCCAGGGTGATGCACTGCTCTCTATACATGTTTGATAGGCGCTGCTCCTCCATTAGCTGTTCTTGCAGTGACTAGGACACAGGAGGAACAGAAAGAATCAACGCAAAAGCCAGTGCTCACAAAATTTCCCCAGCTTTGGCAAGGCAAGTGCTATAGACTGACAATATGACAGGCAAAAATTAACAACTGGAGCTACGCTTAACGAAATAACTACCTAAGGGCAATATTCTAACACCACTTCAATTACCAAACTCTTTTCATTAGGTGATCAGTTCTGCATGACTACTCATCATCAGTTAAAGAACTCTCTACTTTCCCCCTTAAAAATAATATTAAACCAATGCTGTAATTCTTTTCACAGCTGCTTGCAGAGTACTGCATTTCAGAAGCATCTACATTCAGTGGTAAGTCTCCCAACTTCTCACTGGCAGTATACTAGAAGTGAAGTCCTGACTACTGTGGAAGGACTGGGGGAAATCAATTGAAAGGACCTATTCTCCCCCAACAGCAGCAAGGAAGATAGAGACACTGCATTCCAAGTCCGTGAGCTGAGAGCATTTACATTAAAAGAAAGGCATGTGCAACAAGCAGGTTAAAAACTGTCAGCCCACATGTCATGTGGCTTGGAGAAGTAAGGATTTGTTCTGGGCATAAAAGAAACTGACAGTGAAGTGCCACCATAAATCCTAACTATGTATTTTATCCAAAATTTGCAAGCAACACTGATTTTGAGGCAGGAGAGGACTTTTACTTCACTGCCAACAACGTAACTCATGGCAAGCCAGTACAGCTTTGAAACAGCTGCTAGCTACTGCGTATCTTGACAAAACCCAGATGCTTGCAATTTTCTAGTAAAAAAAACTGTTAAAGAACCTCTAGAATAAAAACCAAATTACTTTTAGTTCTCGGCTGTGGAGTTTCAAAGCTCCATCATCTGCTTGAAGTGTCTTCTTGGTATCTTTCTGCTTCTCTCTTCCTGGCTCCTTTCTGATATCCAGATTTTTGTCAAGTTTCCTCAACAGATTGTCCTTCTCTGCCATCCATGCTTTCTCATTGGCTCGGGCATCAAACTTGAGCTGGAGAAAGTCACGAGTACTCTCATATAAGAGATTTTGAGTCTTACGGAGTCTGTAAAAAGGGATCCCAGTGGAGTTAATTAACTTCTCTCCTAGTTCCTACCTTATTTTCCCAAGTCATCATTGCAAATTGCAAGAAGCGTGGAAGAAAAAGATAGGTGCTTTCCTAATGAGTTTAGCTCTTATCTAATGAAACAAGTGATAATCTTACATTGTGACAGGATTTTTAATATGGAGATTACTCCATTCACCTCCTTTCACACACACACACTACCAAACAGATGGCATAATTTGCTTTTCTGCCTGCTGCAGGAAGCAGCATACTGAAAGGCAAAATATAGTTTTCATCGCATAACTATATCATGGTCATTCTCTCACACTCACTTATCTGTTATTGTTTTGATCTTGTCCTGGTCCCTCTGATGCTGGACCTGGGCTTCCTCCATGTGAATCCGCCTGTCCTCTAACAGTGCCTCAACCTGTTCCTTGGATAATCGTGTCTGTTCTTCTATCTGAGCCTGCAGGGCCTCCACCTGAATAAGCAAAGACATTACTAAAGACCTCACAGCAGCGCTGCTCCTTTCTGTGCAAGTCTCTCAAATCTTGGAGATTCAGATCAAAGACTACCCAATAATGCCTTTGAGAATGTTAATTTCTCAATTTTTGTTTTTGTTTTGATGCTAAGTATCTCAAACAACTGTAACATTTAAGAAAAAAAAATAAATCACACTATAGGCAAGACAGGCATATTATAAACAGCAATAACAGATCAAAGATATTGGAAAGATTTAAATGACACACAGATGTGACAAATCCCATGGAATATTCAGGGACATTTCTGTCCTGATGCTACCATCTTCCAGTTAAATGGTGATATGAAAATACCCAAGGTCTAAGAAGGCAGCAGTCCATATCTGAACAAAAGCGATTACTTTACCAGAAGAAATTACTAGATGTAAATGAGACGATTAGCAAAGGAGAGGGATGCCAAGAATCTTGATCCAGGGCACAGAGTCAGGGAGACAAATTGGAGCAACTAATTGAAAAACATGCATCTGGCCTATGTGTAACAAGCTATCTGAGAGAAAAAAAAAAGGTGTATTGTATTTAGATCTCTTCTTTTTATAACAATTTTGCATGATGCTTTTGCTCCAAAATAAACATTGTTAGACAGCTAACAGGCCACTGGGGTCAGTCGCCACTGCCCTTGAACAAAAAATAATGATAATTTCAAAAGATACCTATCTGCTGCACAAGTTTGCTCTTTAATTTGCTTTTGTAGTCATCCTTCCTCATGCTTTACTGACAGCTCCTGGTATCTTCCCCAGTTCATGATTCTGTATGTTTGCCTTTCATTCTGTCATGCTATCTACATCTGATCTTTCACTGAAGTCTAGCAAAGAGAACATTTCATTGCACTAGTGCATCTTATTGGGGCTGCCTAATTCTGTCTCAGACACATGGCTTTTGTCAGACTTCTACAAACTACCCAACCCTGCAGATCTGCGGAATAATGTAAATTCATAGTCACAATCAAGTTATGGGAGATAACATCAATTATACATTATATATTTAAGGGCAAAACATTCCAGTTGACATTACTGGAACATCTGCTTATGTAAAGCTTCCAGAATTGAACCTAAGTTCTCAAATCTAAGTCTCCATTCATCACAAAGAAACAGCTAAGTAAACTCACAGAAAGTGGGAATCCATAGTAAGATGTGTGGCCTGATAAAATGGGTATGTCTACATCATATCCAAGCAGACAGCATTATTTGTCTATCAGTTTCCTGAACAGCCAGAAATTATGTCCATTTGTTAGCAAATGTTTTTACCTGAAGTAGAAGTGTTTGATTATCTCTCTGATACCTCTCAGGACTTTCTGGTTTCTCTCTTTTTGCTGCTGGTATTGAAGTGCTCCTCTTGGTGCCTAATGTAGAAATTTAACAGAAGTAGAAAGGGGTTTTCCAATCTATCTGCAGTACCTTTCCAAGCATGAAATATCATATGTTCTGGCAGGCCTACAAGAGGAGGAAAAGGCTCACAAGGACTTCCAGGAGGGCTAGACGGAAGAAATGTTTCAGAACTTACAGTGATCATATACCTTTGTCCTAAACTATCACACCATTGTATTTAGGCAACCTACTAATTTTCTTGGCATATACAGAAAGCAAACTTAAATTTTCTGAAGTAAATGATGAATAGGCAGATGACAGAGCTGCACAAGCATCAAGCCTTGAATGAGTTCTGAGCTTCTTAGCTTGTTTCAGTTAATTTGCAAGAGGCAGATCTTTAAATAAAGTCAGTGAAGTAAGCGTATGGACCCCACAGTGTGTCTGCACTAAAGGCAGGCACAATTCACACCTTGGAGTGGCTGAGTCTAATGGGTGCCTATCCAATTGGTACCTGCATAGTTCCAGAACAACCACTCCACAGTCAAACCAGCCTATTCCTTCGCTGAGCAGATCACAGACATGAGAATTAGCTCAGGTTAATTTAAAAGATTTTGAAGGGAAGCCAAGAGTAGTGCACACATACATATGTCAACACAGATACATTCAGGGAATTTAATTGAGCTATACTGCAGTATTCACAGTAAGGAATTATTTTGGTATACTGGACACAAACACACAGAAAAACAAGTATCAACAGCTGAGCTGCTGTTAATCTGCTTGTTGTGGTACCTGTTCTAGAAGTGTCATCTTGTTCATGTGACACTCTGGATTTAGCTGGCCTTTGCAGAACAGTAACCTATAGAAACAAGATTAGATATGTGTTGAACATCTGACTTCTCCAAAGTTACAACAGTCAAGAACAACTCTTAGAGTAAAATGAGATATCCAGAACAGCATTATCTTACTTCTTCCACAAGACAAGGAAGACATTCGACAAGTGTAATGTCCATGATGGTTTCCTTTATTGTGGCCTGAGTTTTACCATTTCTGCCTTTTTCCCACCACCAAAACAACTGGAAAGTAACCCTGCCTTTGCTGGCTTCATTAGGA
>NW_009917496.1:0-6255 GCF_000696875.1 Nestor notabilis | reverse complement strand
CAGCAGGAAAAGGAGCATTTTGAAAAGAGAGAGAAGAGGAAGGTGAAGATCAAGATTGTTATTTCTGCCTTCATAGCCTTGCTTGCCTCAGCAAGACAGAGAAACATGAAGCTTGATTTATCAGCACATTCAGTCAAGCTACTGAAGAGCAAGCCTGGGATAAAAGCTAACCAGTAAAACTACTGAAACATCTATTGAACTAAAAGCCACTTAAGAACAGCACAACACGAGGGAGGAGGCAGTAACCCCAACGCTTATCTTGAGGTCAATGCTATATAACAGGCCAAATTTTAGAGCTATATAAGTGAATTTTTATGCTTCTGCAAGATTTCTCTGCTACTTGAGCAGTGCAGAACAACTATGATCAATGCAATATATTTCAGTCTTTTCCTGCACCAAATATTCCAAGATGAATCCTACATTCCATCATAGTCTCTGTATGTCCAAATCATTCACGATTTACCACTTAGTAGGTTCAACTGCACTGCCATTTAATCAATTTGACTTTATTTCTGAAATAGATGATACAGCCTTGCCTAGAGGGGATGGCTTTTCTGCAGTCTTCTGCTGGGTAACTGCTGCAGCAACCTGAACACTGCTTTATTCTTTACTGAGGCCCTAAGAGATAGGCCCTCTGGGACAGCTGATCATCAAACACTGTAGCTGGTCATTTCTGTACTTCCTTTTTCTTTTTCTCTTTGTGATGTTCTCTCCAACTTCTCAATGGCCATTTGTCAGATGGCTTCAAACTCCTATCTGACATTTAAGAGGCCGATCTGGAGGTGTTTTGAAGGTAGAAGGGGATCGATGCTAAGAGGACCTACTTCTGATGTGCTTATTCCTGTCAGTAGCTATAACAAACCAGTACAACCTTTTCTCAGTAGTTGTAACAAAACTCAGTGTTGTTAGAGAGCTATAGATCCCTCCTGCTTTGAGCTCATTTAGCAACTTTTGACTTGCAGAATAGATCTGGTCTGTGGTCAGCCTCTGGGGTACACATCTTCATGTTATGATCAAAAGCAGAGTTCTACAGAAATTGGAACTTGCCTTATGTGGAGGCTCTTTGTGAAAATATGTCACTTCTCCTTTGTCTGTTCCCATTAAAGCCAGGAGATATTGAATTTTTTTTCTATCCTCCAGTTCCCTGGAATTCAAAGAAAGTGGTCAGCACATCACTATTCTTAAGTACATCAAGACACTGTAACACACTGCTCTTCTAGTTTACTTGTTAATGCTTACAAGTTTTCCAAACAGTTGCATTTTGAGAATATTGCTTTAAGAAAAACCTCCCAAAGACATTACTGATATTGCTGATGCAGTAAGAACACCAGCAAGTCCACTGGCATTGGGGAGCAGTCCTCTTCTCAAATAGGACAATTCTACATAGGCTAATACAGCAATAACATATGGTGAGAAAGAATTTGCATTTCAGAGTTATGAACTATCTAAAATCCTCTCAGATACTTCATTCAACAGATTATAAAAGTGTCCATTGCTTTTAAAACAAACTACACTAAGGGCAGTATCAGACTTTTAACAAACTCTTGCAAACTGCCAAATCACTCCAACACACATTCTGACTTAAGACATTAATAGAAAACTTGGTATTAGCACCCACAAATGTTCTGAAGAAGGCTGGAAACTCCTTTGCCACTGGCAGCTAGTCTGATACAACAGGTTATTTTCCAGTTCACCAACTAAATGGCATTAAAAAGGAGTAGCTGTCAACATGATCTCAGAGTGAGGGGAAATTATTTGCGTTGGTCTATATTTTCTGTTTGCCTTTAAGTGGTTTTAGGGCTGAGAAAGGAAGTTTTGCCAGGCAGTTGCAAGGTCTGTGTGTGGGTTTGCATGGCAAGGTTTTAGTAGCAGGAGGGGCTACAGGGGTGGTTTCTGTGAGAAGCTGATAAAAGCTTCCCCTATGTCTGACAGAGCCAACGCCAGCCAGCTCCAAAACAGGCCCACCACTGGCCAAGACTGAGCCCATCAGGAACAGTGGCGGTGCATCTGGAAGAACCTATTTAAGAATGGGGGGCAGGGGGAGGGAAACTGTGTAACTTCAGCTGAAGAGAGAAGTGAGATTATGTGAGGGAAACAGCCCTGCAGACACCAAGGTTAGCGAAGGACGGGATGAGGTGCTTCAGGTATTGGAGCAGATATAACCCTGCAGCCCATAGTGAAGACCATGGTAAGGCAGGCTGTGCCCCTGCAGCCCACGGAGGTCTGGGAACCCAGAAAGAAGGGAGGGGTCAGGGGAAGGTCTTTGAAGATTTGGTTTTGGTTCTCATTATCCTACACCAATTTGATTGGTAATAAATTAATTTCCTCAAGTCAAGTTTGTTTTGCCTGTGACGGTATTTAGTAAGTGATCTCCCTAACCCTATCTTGACTCATGAGCCTGTCATTGTATTTTCTCTCCCCTGTCCAGCTGAGGAGGGGAGTGATAGAGTGGCTTAGGTGGGCACCTGGCGTCCAGCCAGGGTCAATCCACCACTGTGTGCTTAAACCAGAACCTCCACATTCAAATTGGCAACTCACAATTCAAATCTGAACCTATGTTCAACTTCTGCTCTTCCTTCTACTACTGGAATAGGAGGACTAGTAAGTGGAAAGATATTTTGCAGCCCAACAGGTCACATTCAACCTCCACAACTGGTACTATTTCATAGGATCTCTCCTGGGGAAATGTGGCATAATTGCTCCCCTGAACACTCCTCCAGATCTGGATAAGAACTAAACCATCATGCATGCAATTGCTGCTGCCGGTGATCCAGCCCACCATCTAAGACAGCACACCTGATTTTCAGCCGGTCATTCTCCGAGTAAAGCCGAAGGACGTGTTCCCTTTCCTGGAAGAGGTAGACTTGCATATCACTCAAAGCCTTTTGCAACTCTGCAATCTCCTCTTCTCGCTGACGTACCTCCCATTGCAATTTGTGCTGAGTAAAGAGAATGAGGTACTTGAAATGATACAGAGCATTGGGTAACACTTACAAACTTGAAACTGCTTGTGCCCTTAGCCTGTAACTGGTATAGTACAACTGTCAGTTCAAATTAGTTATTCTCTGACAAAATTTGACCAGATGAGGGCAGTATTGGGAAAAATGTTTTTAAATGTTTCAACAGGGAGTTCAGAGACATGAGAATCATTGCCCCTACAAAAAGTCAAAAAAGGCCTAAGCTAGGGTCTCCAGTTTCTAGTGGTTGAACTTCTGCACTGGTGACCACAGTGGCACAGGTATGGGGAGTCTGACATCAACAAAAAAAAACAACATAGTAAAGCCTCTGCAACAGCACTTACTCTTAAAAGAAATTACTGAAGAATAAACAGTAAAATATCTGTAGGGCTTAATAGTGAAAAATCTGGCTACTTACTAGATTTCATTAATGATTTTCTAACTCCTGTGGAAACCTTTGAGAAAACCATTCCCTAGGAGAGAAGGCACTATTTTGGAACCTGCCACTTTTTCCCAGATGTTGAATGAAAGTAACTTGTACGCCTATTATTTCCTGAGGGCTTTCAGGCTGCTTCAAGCATGGCCAGTACTTCAGGCACCGCAGAAGTGATCATTATTTCCAAAGGGCCATTTACAATTACAAAGATGACTCCTAAACAGATGGAGGTTGTAAGGCACATCAGAGAACTGAATATCTTACAGGTATTCTGTAAAGACTTCTTTCTCTTAAAGGCAGACACTTGTAAGTTCTGGAGTTTCTTTTAAATCCACGTTTATCTGCAGTGAAGCATACTGCTTAATAGCCTATGGCCAAGCTTAGTGCAGGAAATAGAAATTATATTCATGTCTCAAGGTCCATTTAATTTGGACAAAAGACCACTCAATCTTCACTATGAGAAACAAGGGAAAAGCCTGACGACATGGGACTGAATACCTAAATTCAGGCTTTAATAAAATAAATAAAAAACCACCAAAAAAACCCAACAAAAACCCCCAAAGAAACAAACAACCCACTGTGAATATAATAACTTAAGAATAGAGGAATATCCTATGGGCATGTTTGTGTTTGGTTTGACAAGAACAGCTAGATTTCACATTCAAACCCTCAAATTTACTTTTTTCCTCCTAGCTCAGTTCTATTGCAATATTGGTAAATCTTAAGACCAGCTGTGCTCAATTTCCAGCTGAAGAAAAATATTAAGTTTGTGTAAGGACACATAGTCCATCATTGTTCAAAACCTCTTTCCTCACCTGCTCATCATACGTTTCTTTGTATCTCTCCAGCCTTTTAACCAAATCCTCATGCTCCCTATCGAAGTCAGCGATCGTCTTGCGGTAGTATTCCAGCAGCTCCCGGGAGGGGCAGAGAAAGGCCAAACGCTCATTGATTGAAGGGAGAGGAGTAAAGTCGTCCTGACTTGGAGACTGAGAGCTAGCATGCCTGGATGAGACACAAGGGGTTGCCAGCCTGGACAGAAACAGTTTCTAATGACATGCAAGCTTCAGACAATAATATGAAAAACCAAACGTTTGTAAAGTAGTTAAAACCAGATTTTCGATTTTAATTCAGGCTTCATTTCCAACACTGATAAGCTTGCCTGCAGTCCAGGTATTAACAGAAGATCACAGCATTTAGGAGAACCAAAAGCTTTGATATAGAGCAGCTTGCACGCTTACTGTACTGTGGAGATGGGGGCAAGTGATGGAAAAGGGTGAAAGAAAAATGTTATAGAAGGAAAATCTCATGTATTATTTGAGAAGAGTGAAGCTGAAAAGGAGGAAGAGAAAGAAAAGAAGAACACAAGAGACCAAAAGTCTATTGCTCTGCAATTAGATGCAGCAGACACTGTAAGAAAAACAGGAAGACATAATCTGTGGCAGAATCATATCTGACAGCCACAGACAAAAACACTTTCTAAAGAAAGGTTGAAGAAAGACCATAATTCAAGGTGTAGGTCTAGGAATTTACATGCTTTCCTTTCTGGTGTACTCGATGTTCTTATCCACATAACTTGTCCACCCTTAGTAGTGAAATAGAAGCTTCCAAGTTCTTGAATCTTATTTTGAGGTACTAGGTGGAAAGCGTATCAAACACAACATAAAGCAAATCAAGAATATGCATGTGTAATTGCATATTAGATTTTTCTTTTAAGCAGTGTTTACCGCATTCAAACATTTCATCTGCTCAAAGAAGCAACAAATTTGCAAATAGAGCTGCTGCAGAGTTCAAAATTCTTTTGGAAATTGTTCATTATTTATGTTTACCTGAACAACACTTTTCTCAATTATACCACAAGTTCACAGAACTAAAGTGAAGAAGCCTCTTTCCTAAACACCTGCTTAACAAAAACACAGTCCAGAACCTGATTCTGGAGCCAGTGCCAGAACTCTGATCATAACGTGATCTGGCAAGTAACACTGCATATCAGTGACCTTTATGTCCTAGCTCACCAAAGCTTCTTACATCAGAACCCCCAGTGTGCTACATCCATGGTAACATGCCAAGCTCCTTAAATCCTGGCACTGTAGGAAAGTATTAAATATGCAATAAGATGATTATTTCCTGTAGGAACTTTCCCATCAGCTCTGCCTACAAGTGCCTTAAACAGCACACTTGGAAGAGTAAATAACAGCAATAGAAGAAAACAGGTAACATCGGCACATGGTAAGTACTTTATTACTGAACTAAAGAACAGTAAAATCACAGAATCAACTAGGTTGGAAAAAACGTCAAGATCATCAAGTCCAACCGTTACGCCAGCACTGCCAAGCCCACCACTGAACCATGTCACTGAGGGCCTCATCTACACGGGTTCTGAACACTTCCAGGTAGTGACTTCACCACCGCCCTGGGCAGCCTGTGCCAATGCCTGACCACCCTTTCCGTGAATAAACTTCTCTTAATATCCAGCCTAAACCTCTCCTGGTGCAGCTTGAGGCCGTTTCCTCTCATCCTGTCACTTGTTACCTGGGAGAACAGACTGAGCCCCACCTCACTACAACGTCCTTTCAGGTAGTTGTGAGAGTGATAAAAGCGGAAAGATATAAGAATAGGGAAGCACAGCAGCTACAGGAGCGATCAACGGCGCTTTACGCCAAGCCTGGCTACCGGACAGAACGGGGAGAGCTGCGGCGCCAGAGCCCGCAGAGGAGTTTGGGGGCGGTGAGCCCGTGGGGCAGCCCCACACTACCTTCCGGGGCGAGGGGAGGTCCCCGCGGCGTGGTCCATCGCGCTCACGTCGCTGCGGCACAGCCGGACTCACCGCGGGCAGGGGACAAAAGCCCCGAGGCCGCCGTG
>NW_009917495.1:0-525 GCF_000696875.1 Nestor notabilis | reverse complement strand
GTTAGGGTTAGGGTTTGGGTTATGTGTTAGACTTTGGTTTAGGGTTAGCGTTCGTGGTTAGGGTTAGTGTTTAGGGATACGGTTAGAATTAGGGGTCTGGATTCAGGTTGGTTTTAGGGATTAGGCATTGGTTTAGGGTTAGGGTTTAGGATTCGGGTTCAGTTTTAGGGTTAGTATTAGGTTTTTGGTTCGGGTAAGGGTTAGGGTTAAGTATTAAGTTTTGTTTTAGGGTTGGGGTATGGGGTTAGGGTGAGGGATTGGGGATAGGATTAGAGTTATGGGTTAGTGTTAGGGTTAGGATTCAGGTTAGTGTTAGGGGTTAGGCATTGGTTTAGGGTTAGTGTTTAGGGTTATGTTTCGCGGTTAGTGTTATTGTTAAGCTGAGGTGTTATGGTTAGGGTTAGGGGTTGGGGATAGGAGTAGGATTAGGGGTTAGGGTTAATTTTAGGGTTAAGGGTAGGGATTAGCTTTAAGGTTTTTGTATAGGTTTAGGTTTCAGCTCAGTCCCAGGTATCTCCATCACTG
>NW_009917494.1:0-32904 GCF_000696875.1 Nestor notabilis | reverse complement strand
CCTTCTGTCCAGTGCCACCAGTTTGACAGCTGGACGGTGGCAATAGCCCGAGACTGTTGCAGGAGGGTGCAGAGGAAGCAGGGAAGCTGTGTGAGCTTGTGCTGAGGTAGAATTTGAAGCAAAATGACCCCTGGGCTGGCTGTCAGCAAACATTTGCAATGATCTGTGCTTTATTTGAGATGCAGCTGTCATCACTGATGGTGGAAACCTCTGCACAGGCCTGCAGCTCTGTGCTGGAGGAGGTGTCTGGGTGACGTGGTTGCTTGTCCTTGGGAAATAGGGGCAGATGTAATAGCACATGAGAGGAGCACAAAGCGGCACCTTTTATGTGTTAGTGGCATTTATCCTCCCCAGCAAGGTACCAGGGTGCAGTTTGTTGTGTGCCTGGCTCTGGTTGTGGGAGTAGATTATGATTGGACAAGAGATTAAGCACCTGAGAGCGTGGGAGAGAGAAGGGTGCTGGGAAGTTTCATCCTAGCTGCTTTGAGATGTGGATGAAGTCCTTGAGACCCAGAAGGCTGGCTAGACCTAGAGTTGGAAGGTGGAGGGGAAAAAATGAGATCACTAGTGACCCATTTCCTAAATGATCTAGTAGTATTGTGATGACTTTTTATATCGGTACTAATGAAATATTGAAGTAGTGATCCAAATTGATACTGCTTATCAATATTTGGCAGTCTATGTTTCTCCTTCAGAATCCCAAACTGAGGGGAAGCAATGAGAATGTTAAGATGTAAATGGAATGTAGTAGAGAAGATTTACTATAGTAGAGTCAATGCAATCATATACTGCAAAAAATGGAAGGAAACAAAGTATCTAGACTACTTAAGTAGTAAATGAAGATTATCCTGGCTACCAATATGATTTTGGATTGCTTTGAATGCTGAAGGCAAGCCCACCTTTTTCATAAATTTACAAAAGACCTGATTGCTGGGGGGATTTGTGCAGAGGATTAAAAAGGCACTATGCTTTTCTGCATAGCTTGTCTTAAAGTCCTCATTTTGAATGAGTTTTCTAAAATTGCCGTGGAAATTTGTAGCATGGGACAGGGGAGGTTGTTCAGGAGTCAGTGAAGGGTAGCATTAGTGATGATTTTAGTTCTTTACCCCAACTGCACTGAGGGAGGTGATTACTAGAAGAACTGCTGCAAATAATGGAAATTCCTTTTAAAATAGCACCTGGATTGGCTTTTCTCTAAGGCACTGTCCTTTCCATCAGAATTGAGGACATGGCATGAGCTGCATCCTTGCTTCTGGATCTTGAATAGAAATGCAGATGTTTGCATTTGTTTAACAAAAAAGGGAACTATGAGATTTACCTTGTTTCTGAAGTTGGAAGGAGACATTGAGTCTGCAGAGTATGTGAGAGGAATGTGCCACTGCCTTCTAGTAACCTGAACTCATGATAAAGAATTACTCTGGACTTCTAAGGTCTCTTTTTTAAATATCCCAGCTTTTCCATTTAAAAAGTACATGGGAGTTTGAGGAATAACAAGGATTTCTGTGTGCTGTAAATTCGTTCAAAACTATGTTTTTCTTTTTCCCCCCCTCTCTCTCTAGTGGAATGCAGTAGCTCTGTGGGCTTGGGACATTGTGGTTGATAACTGTGCCATTTGCAGAAACCATATTATGGACCTATGTAAGTAAATGGTGGGGAAGACGTTGACAGTTTTGACTTGTATGTCATGCACAGCTGAAAATTTCCTCTGTTGAGGGTATAATTCAGCAAATGCAGCTTTTGGTCAGGAAATAAGTCTTCACAGTGCGAATACTAAGCTCTATTTTATGTAATGCTGATGTCCTATAATCTATATTTGTGACCCCTGTCAACTACACTGCTTTTCTTGTAGAGACTAGAATCGCTTTGTACCACATCTATAGATGAGGTGATGTTGCTGAGCGTATTTGGGATGCAACAAAGGAAAAGGAGAAAAGAACCAGAAGGAACTGAAATTATTTGGGGTTGACAGGTGTTGCTCACAAAGATAGGTATTAGATTTTGGAGTCAGTCATGTGGATAGAGGTATCCACTTTTTGATGATACTCATCAGGATGAAACCTTTTAACACCCTCTGTGGCCAGGAAAAGTTGTGGACCAGTGACTTAATCTGGCTTCTCAGCCTACAAAAACTACCTTGCATAAATAAGTTAGTTCATATTATATTGTGGGGAATTTTATAGCCACCTAGAGAATTAATTGCTTGTTTACAAAGGAGAGTAATCTAATGCCTAAATAATAATAAAAAGTATTTCTAGTATAGGTTTGATTTTGTTTTCTGTATAATTTTGACAGTTCAGTTAACAAATAAATAGGCTTGCTATGTAGGAAAATAAAGTGATCATGGAATTAAGTATACAAATTTCTGTCATGGAATAGGTGTGCATATATGAAGTCACTGGTTTCAGTCCCTTAAAGGATTGGTGATAAGTACAAAACCATTTTGGGGTTGTTTGGGTTTTTTTTTCCTCAAAACTGACAAGGTACTGTTGGCCCCAGGACTGTCCATCTTGTTTCAGTCATGAGGGACAGAAGACCTTTTAGTATACCCCAGATAGAAATTTGCCTTATTTGCCTGTGTTACTAAAATGTGAGGATTGTGGAACCCTCCCAGACAAGAGAATGTGCAGCTATAGTGCTTGGTAATGGCCTGTCATGATCTCACTGTGATAGTTTTGTTGCACTTTGTTTTTACACAGTCACCCTTGGAACTACTGGTAATTGTAATTTACTGTCAATGAGTCTGTCTGAAAAGAAATCGTTTCAGAAAAATTAGACCTCAAGTTTGTAGTAACAACTAGTGAGAGATGGACCTGATTTTACATCACATGTAAATAGTAATTACAGAACTACTTTCATAAATTTTTGTTCTTTGGGGTTTTTTTAATAGAAAACACATTGTGACACACATGGCTGAAAATGGGTTAAGCATCTTCTCTGCTTTGGGACAGATATGTCTATATTTTTAGCCAACTAATGCCTATCCATGCCTCAGTTTATTGCTGGTTATAAGAAGGGGAATGACAACACTAAAGAGAAACAAGTGAGAATAGGGGTTGTGAAATATGCCGATGTCCTTTGATGTAAAGATTTTCTTTTTAAGTACCTCTAACCTGCACCATCTTGAAAAGTAGTTTCAAAAGGAGGTGGACACTTGGCTACTACTTATTGTCTCAGATTTATGATATATTAGAGAGGAAAGCATGTCACTGACAGGCAAACGGAATTTTAAGCATTTGTTAGATCATAAGTTACATTTACAGAATTTGCAAATGTATAGAATGAATATATAAAATCCTGTAATTCAAGATAATTATCCACGACAAGTGGGATATGTTGTAGGATAGTGGATGCTGGTATGCTTCATTTTATGGATCTGCCTCAAAATTAATAGTGCCTTCTATGAGAGACTAAATACATTCTCAGATATTTGTTGGTTTTTATAAGTAGCAAATAGGACATGGGGATGAAGGAGAGGTGTGGAGAAGCTGGAAAGAGAATGGATTGATGTTATTTTCCAGTAGTGAATTTCTTGTGTCAGTTCCTGGGGGGGGAAAGAAAGAAAAAACAGATCCTACCAAAATGGGGATGGGCTTGAGAGTGTATAGGTAGATTAGGAAAACCAGTGAAGGAAGAGTATGTAGGTAGATTTCCTCCCCCCTCTTCTTGGGTTTTGGGGGTTCTTTTGTCGCTCAAGCATAACATGTTATTAGTTTGGGTATGAGCAATGTTAGAAAAAGCCTGGACTGCAAATGACAGACCACAGTTGACAGTATACAGAGTAGAAGGAGTATCTAAATTGGTGTTCCGAGATCAGTGTTGGCTCTGGATTTACTTACTTCCTTGTTACAGATCATTAATGTTGTTAAACAACACTTTAATTAGATTTTCAAACATGAGATGTGAAGTGATGGGAAATTGAGGAAAAATTAATAGAATGTGCAGGGAAGAACAACACAAGGTTCAATTTGATAAAATGCAGAATACAAATGTCTCTCTCCTAGTGATGAGGAGAAACTCTGAAAGTGAAATCATTAAAAGAATGATAAGTAACATCAGCCATGCTAATGGAAATTGTTAATATTATAGTCAGGCATCAATGTTAAGGTGTCATGCAGTTTGCCTTATGTATGTACATTATGATTTGGTAAAAGAATGGCCTTGGATTTATGAGAAGAATAAAAGAACAGAAGTAAGTATATATAGTTTGCTAAGTCACAAGTAGGAGTGGAGGATGATAGCGGTGTACATGTATTTTGGGAGTGTGATACCAACAGGAAATAGAGTGTCATACAAGGGGGTTATAAGTAGAAGGAATCATATGATGATATGATGGGGGGAACTCAGGGTAAGTATTTAGTCAAATCTGCAGATAATTCCTAAGAAATTTGAGAGAATTGCAAGGGGAAAATTCCGAAGTTCCTCTGAAGTTTGAAGAACTAAATTGAAGAGCTTGGTCTGCATTTTGAGGGAATAGACTAGACTATTTCAGTTCTAAGGGACTTAAAACCATTATCTAGTCCAACCACCTGACCAATTCAAGGCTGACCAAAAGCTAAAGCATGTTGTTAAGGACACTTCCCAAATGTCTCTTAAACACTGACAGGCTTGGGGTATTCACCACCTCTCTAGGAAGCTTGTTCCAGTGTTTGACTACCCTCTTGGTAGAGAAACGCTTCCTAATGTCCAGTCTAAACCTCCCCTGATGCAGCATTGAACCATTCCCATGCATCCTATCATTGGTATCCAGGGAGAAGAGCTCAGCACCTCCCTCTCCACTTCCCCTCCTCAGGAAGCTGTAGAGAACAATGAGGTTGCCCCTCAGCCTCCTGTTTTCCAAACTAGACAATCCCAAAGTCCTCAGCCGTTCCTCACAGGACAAGTAGAATTGTACTTAAAGTTTGTTTGCCTAGTTATTGGTATTTTCTGTCTCTGTTTTCTGAGCGAGTACATAATGTGTCATGTTAGCCGAGCTATGTGTATTTATTTCTCTTCTTCCCAATAAGTTGATCCCTTCATGGCGTAGTTTTAGAAGGCAACATGTAAAGAGAAAGGGAAACCTATACAGTGGTTATCTTTGCTCAAGCGGAAGCCACTTTGAAGAGTTTTTACCATCAAATTTACCAGTGCAGTGGGCTGTTGTAGCTGCGAACAAAAGACATGTTCTTCTGTTACCTGCCATTATGGCTAGTTAAATCTTGGGTTACTCTTCTTGTTAGATAAATATACAGAAGATTTCTGCTATAGTAAATGCATAGGAAGAGGGATGGTTCTTCATAGATGCCAAGATTCAGAAGTTGCCATTATATAATAAGCATTTCTGTAACTCCATGAGTTGAAATGCCTCTGTTGCATTTTTCACAATTATTTACAGGCATTTCAGGTTTTTGCTGTATCTTTCTGCCCACACCTACAGATACTCTGTCAAAAGCAAGGCAGCAGAAGAGTTCTTCAGTATTCCTCCAGTACCTGTTACTGTCTTACCGCTTCTTTTGGGTCAGCTTGTCTTTCTTTCAAAAGTCAAAATTAGCAGCTTTCATTCTTTGACAGCAATTGTTCATCTGTTACATTTCATTGTTGAGATACTGTGCTTTTCTGAAATGAGGCAAGTAGGAGACCCAAAAGTGCTTCAGCTTTTGGGAGGGCCTTTTTTGGCAGCCAGAGGTATTAGTGCCAGCAGTAGTCTCCAGCATGTTTGATGAGGGAGTTAAATCTGGGTGTCTTGCTGAAAGGGCCTTATATCACCACCAGCGAACTCCTCCTCAGCTGTGTCTGCAAAAGTTCATCTGTCCTCTTAAGCTTTTGGGACTGTATTTGCTTCTTGGCAAATGTTTGAGTAACACTGAAATGAATTTCAGTGCTGCTTTTCTTCCTTATCTAAACCACCGTTCTTCCCTCTCCCTTGCAGTCACAATACAGAGTCCTTTAAAGCCTAAAAAATCAAATAATTGTATTGTGTTCCAAAGCAGACCGCTCACATGTTGGGGCCGCTTAGAGACGGAGGAATTTGAGTTTTCTTCCTTCAAATGAGTTTCCTCTCCTTTTCCTACTACTCACCTTCTCTCCATTTTCTGTTACTGTAGAGACTCATGCCAAATATTTAAAACTTAATATAATATGCCCCATGACACTCAGCAGGATCGTAAGTCTGTAGTGCAGTGTTGTGTTGTGGTGATCTTGGGTGTCAAGTTTTAAACAAATGTCTGAAGTAATTGAAGCTCCTCAAGGTTCTTGAGCATTTCCAATTTTCATAACCAGATTTAGTTTTATTGCTGTATTGAGGGCTTAAGGAATTAAGACCTCAAATATTTCAGGTGCGCTGGATTTTATTCCCCTATAGGCAGGCCAGTTTTGGACTTCCACCTATGTATATCTTGATGCAAACCATATAATAAATACAAGTTCATTTGAATCTTGCAGAACAGTCATTGCTACTGCATTTCTTTAGACCTCAGTCTTGTTTAGAGTAGCTCCTCCTGACCAAGGTTAAGTGATCTCTTTCGCATCTTGGGAAAAGTGGGCCTTTCTTTTATTTTGTTCATCTCCACACCTGAAAGAGAGTGAAAACTGGAGAAAAACCAGAGCAAATAAAGGTCAAATTTTTCAGCCAAACCTGTGCAGTTTGGAAGTTTTTGAATCTTTAATTGGTGAATCAAATTCCTTTTTCTCTGAGCATATTCAGGCACATGAACAGTGAAGAGAATTAGAGCTCATTCAGGCATTTTCTTTGCCAAGATCCGCAAAATGAGCCAGCAAGAAGCCCATCTATTGAGTTCTAAGCTGATCACCTATTAGCATGAGCTTTTAAGAATAATTTGGCCTTGACATTTAAAGAAAGCATCCTTTAATAGGAAGTAAAATGTTGGTCCGTAGGTTTGTGCTGGTGATTGTGGAGGAGTTGGTAATCCCTATTTTCTCCTGAAGTTCTTCCTTGACCTGCAGCAGAAGTGAAGCGTTCAGGCTCTAGAATGGAGTACCAAGTTGCTGTATTTATTTTCCCAGTGCTGTTTTTCCTTCTTTCCTCTTTTGTCTCTTTCATGCATGTCACCTGATACAAACCCCCTAAAACATAACCCAAACCCATAAATAGTCTTTATTCTTTCTGGGATCCTCCTGGGTACTCAATTCCAAGGTATAAAAAGTTCAAAACATGATTTTTTAAAAATGTATTTCCTATTGTGTGTTTTTGGTGTGTCACAAGACTATAGAAAAAAAAGACAGGCAAGCCCCAGCATTACATGAACAAAGTAATTTGTAAATATAACTGATATCATGTCTGACAAACCAGTAAATTTATGTTAAGAGAAGAAATCTACCAGTTGGTGTTCCATGTACATCTTCTACTCCTGCATGTATGTGTTTAATCTTTGTTTTCACAGGCATAGAATGTCAAGCGAACCAAGCATCAGCTACCTCTGAAGAGTGCACAGTTGCATGGGGTGTCTGCAATGTAAGGAAAACTATTTTATTGCAGAGCTCATGTGCTATCCCCTTTTTTCATAACACAGGACAAAATGAGTTCTATAAAATGTTTCAGATAATCCACCATAAAAAAGAACCTTAAACACCATATGTTTTAGTAGAGTGCAGAAAGGAGAGAGAAGGTGGGGGGGAAGTGAGAGTTGGAGAGGTGTAATATAGAAGATGCAGAAGAAAAGGAAGGAAAATAGGCCTTTTTTTTTTTTTAAGAATAATAGATCTTTGGGCATGGTTTTCCTGATGAAGGTTCTGCCGAGGAACTATGCCTTCTTTTTTCCTGGCAATAGGATTATTTTGATCTCAGCATGCTTCATTTGTCCTCATCAGGCTGCTTCGAGGAGTCAGTATGGGGTAACAAGGTGATTTGCTTTCCATTTTGGAGGAAGATGGTTCTAGTGCGTAATCTCCAGCTCTTCAATTTTTTGCTGTATGCATTCCTTCATACATGGTCCCACTACCATGTGAACTCAGACTTACATGCCCTTTAGCTAGCCTGGGCCTGAGTTGGAAGGTAACATTTTCCATAATGGAATTAACTACCTGTTCCTCAGTCCCATCCTCACTGTGCTGTGGGATCAAGTCACAGTGTGATAATGCTGGAACAGGATTATAAATGTTGCAATTCTGTTTGTAGAGGCCAAGAGCAACTTTTTTAACCATGTCAGGATATTCTAGTGTCAAAATTACATCTTTGTGTGTTAGTCACTACAAGTGGAATGTTGTTTTTATGTAGCTGTATGGCGTATGGAAAAGGGTGTCCTTATTAAACACATGAACAGACTCTTTTTTTCTTTCTAATTTTGCAAGTTCCTTTTTAATTCAGGCTTTGGTTTGTCCAGATGAGTGTCAGAAAGCTTCAGCACGTATACATACATATCATCCCTGCTAATCACTGTGAAATCTTCTTTCTTGTCTTTCTGATTATGCTTCTTATCAGCATCTGCTCTGCCAGTTTTAGGAGCTGCTAAACTCAGTGTTCTTTCCTTCATCAGAAGTTAGTCAGCACTGCATGCATTGTGGAACAGGGTCCCTGCTGCCATTTCACTAATGTTCCCTTCCTCTCTGAAAATCTGGATCAATTCCTTGATGTTTACCAGTGAGCTGGCTGATTAGTCCTCCCTACCTTTGTCTGCAAGCACTTAGCTACTCTCTTCTTACCCTAGTGCTTTCAGTGGTAGTTTTCACATTGAGATATGTTTGTGTGTTCTGAAATGATGTGATGTGAACTTTCTCTTCCAGCATGCTTTCCACTTCCACTGCATCTCTCGCTGGCTCAAAACTCGCCAAGTATGTCCGCTGGACAACCGGGAATGGGAGTTCCAAAAGTAGGTATCCTGCACAGAATTTAAGATGAAATATCCAATTGTCTTTCTGTTAATAGAAATGATGAATGTCAGATATTAATTTCTCTTATCTGGGGGTCTGAGAGCATAGTTGCTGTTGAGAAAGGGCTTTTTTTTTCTCCACCTTTGCTGTATAAGGACCTTTCCTTAGTCACCTGGTGCTAAATGAGCTCTGAATGAAGCCCAAACATTGTGAGTTAAGTGGGAGTTGGTAAAAAGTAGTGATTTCTGTTGACATTTTCTCTAAAGAATAGAGAGCAGGAAAGAAATGGAATTCACTCAAAGTGAGATTCAGGTGAGTATTATGCTGCCACATGAGTAACTTGGGTTTAGAAAACGACCTGAATTTAGTTGCTTGTGTTCCAAAGCATTTCTGCTGAGGTGCCAGACATCCTGTTGGGTCCCTCTGTATCTTGGTGATTTGTTTTGTAACTCTATTAATAGTCTTAGAGATTCATACAGCTGATTTCATAGCATCTGGAAATCAAATGTCCATGTAGCCAGTGCTACAGCCTCAGACCATTTATTCATAATTTCTGTATTCTTTGTTTTGTTCTGTGTTTTTCAAAGGTCTGATGTTAGAATAACAATAGGAGATTCATGGATGGGTTTTTGGGGGATAATTGTATTTTGAGAGATACATTAAGAGCAGTTAGGATGTTTGCCTGTCACTTGCTTCATTTTGCACTGTTTATCCATTAATCTCAGCTGTGGATTTTGCCTTTCCCCACCCCTTAAAAAAGAAAAAAAAAATTCTAGCCAGAAGAGCCCAGATTAAAACAGAGGAACCCGACATTCTGACTGTTCAGGATTGTCTTTGGGATCTGGTTCACACTCAGTCGTGCAAATTGTCATTGACGTGACAACTTGAGTACCACAGTTTTGATATTAAGACATTTTAATGAACACTTAGTGAAAACTGAGCCTGTGTTGCCTGGCTGGTGACTTAATACTGCATGGACGTGATTGAGGAGTGAAGATGTGAATGAATGTCATCTTACAGGTGCTCAGGAATATGTCTGGGGCTATGACAAGCTTTGGCCTTGTTTTCATGCAGGATATACTTGAAAAGGGGTGATGATACTGAGGGTCTCATGCATATAATAGTGTGGATTGCTCAGGCTCTCTTCTAACTAGTGTCTGGATAGACTTTTGAGGAAAGTGAAATATGGAGAGCTTGAGAAGGTTTCCATACCATAGCATTTCACCTTCATCTGGCTTACATGTTAATTACATCGTGGTAGAATGAGAATAAATCTGCACTAGTGCAAAACATGATTTTTTAAAAAGCATTAACATATTACGTGTTTGCAGGTATGGACACTAGAGAGATGGTCGCCACGCTGCTTCCTGTGTCATCAGCCTCAGTTGTTCCTGTCACTATGGGTTTGTTTTAGCAACTTGAAAAATCAGTAATGTACACCATTCTTCTTCAATCTTGTTGTATTGAATAAAATCCTGCTGGAGCTTCCTGTCAAAGTGTTTTGTCTTGTGTTAGGAGTGGGCAGTCAGTGAACGAGGGAGGAGAATTATCTGCAGACCAGGGATTTAAGCGAGGCTGCTCTTAACCGAGGCTGCTTTTAAGATGTGTAGTGCACCTTGTTGCTATACCCAGTTTTTGACTGGGAGTTTGTTCATACTCCCACGAGGCTGAGCCACACCTCTGACTCACTGAGGTCAGCATTGAGCTCCTCCATGTAGTGCAATGCGGGCAGGACTTGGCCTGGCTAATGTGATTTATGCAAATTGCATTTCATGTGGACACGCTGTTTTGCAGCTGAAGTGATGATCTGTACAATTAGGAGTTGTGTCACTATTAGAAACTACTCTCTCTTCCTTCTGCTCTTGAGTTTCACCAAACCAGCTCCCCTGGAGAGCAAAATTTCACTAACTGCTGCTAGTTCCATCTGTTTAGCTTGGGGGACTAACTAGATATTAGTTAATTAGTTGGTTAATTTAGTTAGTTACTAACTGAATGTCAGTTTTTATCAGTGCTCATAAAGTACTTTCATGCGTCAAGTGAAAGTAAATGCAGGAAATTCACATGATAGATTAGCTGGAAAGCAAAAATTAAGCAGCATTTGAACAAACTTAAGTCTTGGTTGACTTTCTACTGGTATTTTCCCAGTTCAGGCCAAACTGTAGTTCCCACTGGCTGACCACTGTTACTCTGAAAACTACATAATGGTTGGTTTGGTGTCTCCTCTGCCACATGGCCTCGTGTCTTTCTCCCTGCATCAAATGTTGGCTGCTATGTTGGCTGCTATGTTGGCTGCTATGTTGGCATGCCAGGAACTCAAAAGAGGCACAAGAAATTCTTCTGGCTACAAGAGGCTGTTTCCCTTCATGTTGGCAGTGGTAGATGGAGTAAACTTCTTTCATTGGCTGTTCATGATGCCACCTTTGGATCCCCACTTTTTTGCTAGTTATTGAGGATGGGAAGTTTGATAGCTGATGTTAAACATTAGTGTACTGTAGTGATAAGGAATAAAGATGGTCACTGACAGAAGCAAAACTTGCAGGTTTTTCAGTAATTATGGGGCTTTCTTTAATCTGCAGCAGGCAAGTGTTGGGATTACTTTATCAGCTGGTGTCAGTACTCTGAAATGATACGGTTTGCTGGTTTTCACCCTGAAGAAGAAAAGAGGAACAACTAGAATCAGGAGAGTTTATAGCCAGACAGTTCATTTACCAGATTTAGTGGGTAGAAAGCTCACCCTGAGTTTGCAAGGTCGTTTTGGTGATGGAGGAATGGAACAGAAGAGGAGAGGGAAGATAACCTCAGCAGTGGTCAGAGCATTCGTCCAGGCAGTGGGATATCCAGGTTAAATGCCATTCCCTGAAATTTGAACTCCCATTTAATGTCCTGTCCAGCTGAGCAAAATATCAGATGTCCCTGTTTTATGTTTGTCCATTTTGTTTGCAGTATTGGATTTTTCAGGACCTGGAATCCAGATGCTCATGGATCAGAGAGTTTAATTCTTTGAGAACTTTGTTCTGGGTCCAGCTACATCATTCTGGCTTGTTTCCCTTTAGTCTGTCCTTATTACCTTAATCATATTTTTTTGGCTGGGGACAGACACATCAGGGCAGGAATTTCCCTCTCCTTTGTGGCTTCATGTGCATTTGCTTGAGGCTGTGCTTGCAAGAAGATGGTGGGGTTTTGTATTTTTAATTGATTTTTTTATCATGATCCCTCCAAACAGCAGCTATAGGAATTTTTTTCCCTACCCTTTGAACCTCTGTTCTGCTACGGTGCGTAAAGCCCTTACTAACTGCTTTGATCTGAGGCTGCTATTGTAGCGTCTGTCCCAAACCTGATTTCCCAAATGGAAAAATGTGAACTGTAAAGCAGCAACTGCTTACAGACCCTGGAAAGAAAACCTCTTTTCAGCTGTTGACCACTGAGGCAGCTCTGCTGCCGCCTTCCCCATCGCAAAGGGCCCAGGCTCTGTAACAGCCTATGGCTCATTAACGGTTGTGTTTGGGGGGAGGAGGAAGAGCTTCAGCAGACGACTGAAGAGAGATACTCCACGGCACAGGCAGCATCAAGTGAAGGTAAGAGGGATCTACTTCATCTGAAGGCATGAAGTGCCCCATTTCCTCGGGGCATGGCTGCTCGCTCAGGCTGGCATCACACTATCCTGACTCTTGCAGTCCAGCCTCCATCCCTGCTCAATGTGGTGGTGGGAGGGGTTAAGCCCATTCCTACCCAAAGCCTTTTTCTGTTGTTTTTCCTGAAGCAACAACCATTTTCAACTGCAGCATCCCCTTCTTGCAAAATACAGAGAGCTTTTTGGGGTGGCAGGAGGAACCGGCTGTGGGAAGCTAGGTGTGCGGGGGAGAAACAATGATCGCACCAGTGCTGTTTGCCTGTCCTGTAAAAGGAGGATGTGCCTGAACTGTGGACCCCAAAATAAAACCAGGGGAAAATGACAGTTAAAACTGCAGAGAGTAGCGTATCCTGCAGCTGCCCGGCTCAGAAGAAACCAAATCACTGGTAGACCTGCTGTGGAGCAGAAGGCAGTTCTGATATTCCTGATGCTTTCCACGGGTTTATCAGCTGGAGCAAGCCTCATCACTGAGCAGAGCCTGGTGGAGAGTGCTCTAGGCAGGCCAAAATGACCAGACAGTGGCTTCCTTCTCTTCCTTTTGGAAAGGAGACAATGAGGTGCTGCGCAGCATTGGCTGTGCCTCATGCAACAAATCCCTTGCTGCTCTTGCATTAAAATGCCAAAATTGGGACAATATGGGGCCAAGACAGTACGTTGGGCTCTGCGGAAGTAGGAGGGAATGGATGGGAGTTTCCCTGTCAAAATCATGCTATGGGCTGTAGATTAAACAAATGGCAGGCCATCAGGAGTCTGCTGCTTGAAAGGTGTCTGTTGTCTGAGAGAAATCGCTGAAGCCTCAACTGGTTTGCCAGGCTTGTAGCAGCACACCACTGGAGTGAACTTCATGATCGTGTCCTCCTGCTCCAGCCATACAGGGAGGCAGTGTCTGTGGAGATGCAGATGCCTGAGTTGGAATGAGGAAGATTTGCAACTGCTTTGGGAGGCCTTGTGCATGTACCACTTGTAGGGGAGCACTGGGGACTCCCACTGCTGTGATCCGATCAGGAGTGATGATTCCCACATGGGAAAATACATCCTAGGGAGGGGAGATGGGAGTAACTGTCTGCATCCCTGTGTGCAGGCAAGCAAAGGCACCAGCATCCGTCAGCCCTCTCCCACTAGTTCCCAATGAATCATAGAATCCACTAGGTTGGAAAAGACCTTTACGATCATCAAGTCCAACCTCTACCCCAGAAGGGGTAAAAGAAGCATCCCCAAGTGGTCTGGGGCAACAACATTGTTGGCAAAGCTGATGTGAAGATGAGCCAAGCAGCACTGGTGGTGTGCAAGCTGGAGCAGTATCAGTGCAGGCAGAGAGCTGAGCTTCCAGGAGGGGAGCACCCCTGCGGGGAGGGAGATCTGCACTGTTTCTGGAACATTCCCTCCTCCAAAGGCATGAGGGCAGAGGATGGCAGCAACACCACTTCCCTGACTGACACCACCACGGGTTGCATTCTCCGAGCTAAAAAGGAGCTGCCAAGAAGAACGGGTGGGAGATAAGTCAAAGAAGAGATGGGCAGAGGCAGAGACCAAGGCTAAACCGATGCCTGTGCTTGCCCAGGACACACCGGCAGGCAGGTGAGGAGATGTCCTGGAGGGTGGGGGCTCTCTTTGGTGGAGAGCACAAGCTCTGGGAATGCTCCCACATGGCTCTTGGGCAGCAGGAGTGTGGTGCTGTCACAGGACAGCAGAGAGGCACTTGCAAGGTGCAGAGCTGTGGCTGGTGCCTGGCCAGCCCGCTGCCATGAACCTCACGCTTCTGCCCTACAGCATCTGTTTCGCCACCCAGCAAGGGGATGAGCCCCTCAGCAGTGGACAGTGAGGTTTTGGGTGGGCTCAATGGCTGCTGGCACCCCTGGTAGCTCACTCAAGCCTGGGTGAAAGCCACCACTGCTCAGAGAACCCCAGGCAACGGCTGGAGAGGAGGAGGAGGAGGTGATACTGTTGAGGGTATCTTTCTACCGCAGTACCCCAGGGGGCAGGAGGGGTGGAAGAGGATGGGTGTGGAGAAGCATCTCTTGTCTCCCTGCTTTGCTCACGCTGTTCTTTTCCTCCCCACAAAACCTGCGGAAAGAAGGAGCTTTTCTTGCCTGCTTTTGCTTTTCCCCGCGAGCCTGCTCTGCCAATACTGCTGCCGGCTTTTAGCTGCTGCGAGGCAACGCGCCGCTCCTGCCGCCGCACGCTCTGTACATCGCTTGTTTTCTGCCCCAGTGCAGCAGGTTTTGCAGCGAGCCTGTTCCTGCTCATCGTGGGTCGCCGCAGGTACGCAGACAGACGGACAGACTCCCCCCATCGCTGTCCCCTCCCCAGTCCCTGCTGCTTGTTCTGGTCTGCTCTCTGCTCTCCTCTCACTTTCCCCCCGCTCTGATCCGGTTCCCATGGAGATCCCAAGGCACTGACAGAGCCGTTCCTCCCTCTGCATGAGGGGGTTGGTGGGATGCTTTTTAGCTCACCTGGGCTGGAGTTGCGTCCAACCCCAGAAGTCAAGGTACAAGCTGCGGGAAGGTCTGGTTTGCCTCTCTGACTCCCTCACAACATCAGGATATCAGGCTGTTGTCTCACTTTGTTCAGCTGCTCGCCAGCCTCTCCCCATGGGAGGCAGAAGGGAATGGTGCCCAGAGCTCAGCCCCGTGGTGGCACAGCTCGCCAGGGCTCCGCATCGTGCCATCACCAGCGACAGTCCTGGCTGCAAAAGAAAAATCACACGTATTTGTGCTTGAGATTTAAAAATCTGTTGAAAATTAGCACCAGCTGACTGTGGAAAGGCCAGATCTGGGGGTGTGGATGCTCCACTGCCTGTTGCCTTCCTGCATTTACCTGCTCCGCTGCAGCAGCCTGGAGGTTGCTCTTTTGCTGCCTTTTCTTTCCATATGACCATGAAAAGGCTCAGTCACTTCATTTCTTGGTCCAGTGATGTCCTGGCCTCACTGCTCCAGCACATAAGCCAGGATGAGCGCATGACAGTTGTCTCTGAAAAGTGCCAGAGGTATCAGCACGGTAGGTATCAAAACTCAAGATGGGGCTGCAGAGCAGTATGACCCTGGCACATCAGGGTTTCTGTCCATGGGGCATCGGGTGGGTATTTTCAGATGAACTGCTGTCAGGGCAGATGATCCTGGATGGCAGTGTGCTGGTGGTGCCTTTGAGAACATGTCCTCTTCTTCTGGTTGGGCTGTTCTTCCTTGGTCACTCTCCTCTTCATCCTCCTGTCCTGGCTCTCAAGTGGATGATTGTGTGCTGGAGGAAGGGATTAAAGGAGGTTTTCTTCTCTAGAGATGCAGCCTGCTTAGTATCCTTTTCATCTTCCTTCCTCTTCCATGTCCTAGGAGACATGAGCTGCAATTCAGTCAAAAGCTGGGAGAGGTGGCATGCTGTTGGAGCAGTTTCTTCATCCCAGTTGTGTTGGATGCATTGAATTTATTCACTTTGACATTTTAAACATGAAGCAGTATGGTTTTTAATGAAAAACACGGGCTTGGGTGTTCTGTGTTCTCCCCCAAGTGTCAGTATTGTGGCTTTTCTGAAGGGCGTGTGTTTGCCAGAATTCGTCCCAGAGCTGCAGCCTTCTCTGTGAAACACGAATGTGGTTTTGTCCAGTTCCAGTGTGTAGGTCATTAATGCTTGCCACAAACCCTTTTCACTGGTTTTGGAAATGAGAGCTGGCTCCAGTGACAAGGCTCTCACATCCTGCTGCTCCACATGGATCTAGTGGCCACCCATCTGCCTGCCCAGCGAAACAGGGACCGAGCATTTAATACTCATAAATCCCTGACCTCGGAACCGTTCAGAGGTGAAAGTCTACCGAGAAAGATGACAGCTCCGTGAGGATCTTCCCTGAGCCCCTGGTTTCTCCAGAAAGCTTCCAACAAGATAAACCACTGCGTAAAGAACGGGAATGGTGTGAGGGACAACCCAGACTTGTCTTCCCAGGCAGATATTGTGGGAGTCTCTCAGTGCCACTGCGTAGCTTTCCTGCAGGGTGGTGAGGTGGCAGAGAGGTGTTGATCCCAAGTAGGAGGCAGAATGGACACCCCATCCTTTTGCAGGCATTTTAGGACAGATTTAATTTTATCCATGGGGGGTCTTCTTGAGAGGGTTGAGGTAGATGTGAATCCCAATGGGTCTGCTGGACACCACTTCCAGGAAGGTAGAACTCAGAAAGGCCTGTGCTGGGTTTGCTTCGGGAGGTTTTTGCCTATTTCCCAGCCCTTGTCTCCATCCCCCCTGGTGTCACCCACAAGCATCAGCCTCACTTCAGACAGTCACCAGCTGCTGATAACCCCCAACAACAGCCTCCTTTTTTGGTCAAGATGCTACCAACCCTTAAAACCTGAGACTGGTGCCCAGAGGTGCTGCTTCTGCTGATGGAGAACCAGAGCCCACCCTCAGTCTCTTCCCATATGACGTATGACATCTGTCTCAAAATTGCTTTTACTGTTTCTGCAACCATTGTGCCCATGCAACACTGCTGTCCTGGTTTGTGACCACCTCCACCACCTACAGCGTGGCTTGTCTTGCTTACAGCTGGAGACCTCTGAGCGGGAGGATGTCATCCATGCGAGAGGGACACAGCAGATCCTCAAAAGCACAAGCAGCTGCAACATTTGTGCTGAAGGTCAACATTAGAGCCCTGCCCGTTGTTTGTCTTGTGGCTGTTTCCTCAGCCTGATGCTGTAGGTTGCGTTGGCAGAACGGAGATGTGGCTGATGACGGTGCCCTCTTTTATACCTGGCGTTGTGGCTGCTGTTGATGAGCTGTCTACCGAAGCACCAAAACCAGCTCCTGGAAGTTAAGGCAGCCTCATTTCCTTTCTCCTTTCCCACTTGCCTCCTCTGAGGTCAGCACACCGTTTTGGGCTTATTCCCTTGGGCTTTTTGTCCAGCTCTTTGAGTTGTCCATAAATGTAGTGTCTTCATTAGCACTTAATCAGCACAATGGAGCAGCAGCCCACGAAGATGCTATGCCTCAGAGGAGAGGCACCTGTGGTCTGCTGGGGCAGCACATGCTCATCAGAGCTTTGCACGGAGAGCGGGTGTTCCTGGGGTGAAGACAATGACCTCAACCCAGCTCCTTTCTCCTGCCCATAAATCACATTAGAGAATATCAAAGCCCTGAGCTGTCAGCGCTACCTAGATGTAAATGCTGTAATTATCCTAAGTAAAATTAACAGTTTATCAGACTTCCTGTGCTGAATCTTTTTATTACAGGCTTTGTTGGTTTTTTTTCATCACAGATTTGATTTGCCATAGACTTTATGTGTCTCTGGATTGTAAATCTCTGGCTTTCAAACACTACCTGACATCATGATCTGTTGCAGCAGCAAATTGGCAGCCTCTCAGAGGCTTATTTTGCTGTGGAGAAGGCTTTTTTTCCTGGCTGCCCTGAAATTTGCTGCTCCCTTCCAAAAAAGGTTTGCCCATGCAATGAGTGATGCCGGATCCGTACCAATCAGAATAGTTTGGGTGGGAAGGGACCTTCAAAGCTCATCTAGTCCAAGCCCCCTGCAATGAGCAGGGACATCTTCAAGTAGATCAGGTTGCCCAGAACCACATCCAGCCAAAGTCCTATGGGATCCAGGTGTGGATGCAACCCTACATGGCTAAAGAAATGAGCCCACATCAGGGTGTGTACGGGTGGTGGGTGTGGGGAGAGGAAAAGGCTCGAGCCTTCCTCATCCCAAGAAAGCAGCAGCATCATACAGTGAACACGAAGATGATCTCTTCAGCCACCATCCCCTCCAGCAACTGCCATCAGGGATGCCTCCATGTTGACAGAAGATGCCAAGGTAGGAGCTTCGGAGAGGAGCCTGCACAAAGCTGTGCTAGCATCAAAAGTTATTTATAACACCGTCAGAGCTTTCTAATGATCGTCTCAGGCTGCAGAGTTCAAGTTATGCGAAATAACCTGTTCTTATTATTATTCTTTCTTCCCTATCAGGACAGATTCCACCGAGCAAAATTACTCCAGCAACTGGGAAGGACTCAACAAAACCCAGTGCTGCATTTTCACCTCCCTGCAGCAAGAGCAGGCGGACAGCCTGCACCACGAGTTACAAGTGGCAGATTAACTAAAGAAGGGGCTGTACTTCAGACACACACACAGAAATGAGCCTTTTCTCACATGTGTCTTTGCACGGCATCAGGAGACAAGCAGCGTTATTGCTTTTGTCCCAGCAGAGCCCGGTGCAGTGGGTTCATCTCGGATGTTTTTCCTGCCTTTGCCTCTCAGCTTGTTTGGTGCCTTCCCAGCAGCTCCACGCCTCCTGAAGGTGATTCAGAAAATGAAACGTGACCAAACAAATCTCATTTTAATAGCTCGCCTTGGCCAAAGCCAACTAGGAATGTAGCTGTGTTGTTATCACGAGCTGGAACGCAAGGCTGTTTACTTCATTAGCAGGAACGACAACAAAATAGCAGCTCATGGTGTTGGCGAGGGTAGAGCCAGAACTAAAATATTGCACACTAAACAGAAAAAGACCTGGAGTAAACTCCTCGTTATGCATCTAAAGTAATTTTTTTGGACAAAATAAACTCAGAAAGCTCCAATGGTTTGTGAGAGGCTCCTTGAAAATCGGGGTTTTATTCAACTTCTGACTGTGCAAACCTCGGTGGAGATGCCTCCAAACAAGAGCTGGGGGCTGAACTCTGGCCTTCACTGACAAGTGAATGCTTAAAGGTTGGAGATTGAAGGACAGAGCTAAAACTATTAACTGAGGAGGGTTTACATTTGGGACTGGCTGCAGTTCTGGAACCAGGACTGGCACGGAATTTGTGTTTCCATCTGCAGGCATTGAAAAAGCAGAGCTGAAGAGCTGCAGGTGGAGTAAAGTAAGAGTAGGCTGAATTCCTTATTGTGGGATTAACAGAACCAGGTTGTGCTTTGGTTTGTTGTTTGGGGGTTTTTTTGGTTTGGGTTTTTTTTTTTATTATTATTATTAAAAAGCTCTCCATACAATTTTGAGAAGTCTTTTCACTGATTAAGGATACCTGCTTTCAAGGAGGAGACTTCATTCCGCAGCTGGATCTGGAGCAGCTCCCCCCAGCAATGTGGAGATAGAAGGGTTGCTTTCATGTACAAAACATGATGATAAAAAAGTAGAAAGACCTGCAGTAAAATCTGCTTATCCTTGAAAGAGAAACAGTGTTCATCTGGTTGCAACAACATAATGTCCTTTGGGTTTGTTTCAGATTTTCAATCTTTGACTCTCTTTTGCACCTTCAGTAGTTCAGGCTGTCCCTAGACCACCCATGAACATACCTGAAAGCAGCATGTGCTGTACTTCAAGCATCTAAAATGCCGTCATTTTCCTCCTCATTCCACTGCAGAGATCTTTTAAAACAGCTCTTCAAACAGCCTCCACAGTGAGGAAGCCGTCCCTGGGTGGGATTTCGAGTTTCTCTGTGTGGTCTATGCTGGGCCCATCCGCCCTGCTCCACACCTCCCCGTTCCACTGCTTCCTGCGCACTTACAGGCACTGATTGAAGACCCCCTGTGCCCGCCTGCCCTAGCAAGCCCAGGAGGTGGCTACGGAAGGTAAGCAACAGAGTTCTCCAACAGCTTCAGGGACCATCTGTTGCGAGAGCATCCCAATGGGCACCACGCTGGGCCAGCTCACACCACCTCTGACACTGTGCACTCCAGCTTTTGGAGTGACGGGTCCTCTGCCCCCATTCAAAACTGCTATAAGTGAGAAATGTGGCTGCATATGCTTCCTCCAAGTCATGTGTGTTCATGCCTTGAGGAGGGGATATAAAAGCTGGCAGAGCTGCCCTGGCTCCCTTCTTTCCTCAAGTTATTTTCATCACCATTTTCTCCCACGCCACTGCTTTGGGTTCAGCTGCAGCAGAAGTGTTGTGGTTTAACCCCAGCTAGCACCTAAGGACCACACAGCCACTCACTCATCCCCACGCACCACAGTGGGATGGGGAGGAGAATCAGGAAGAGTGTAGAAGCCCATGGGCTGAGATAAGAATGGTTTAATAATTGAAGTAAAAGTACAGTAATAAGGAGAAATAAAGAGAGAGAGAAAGGAATAAACAAGTGATGCACAAGTGCTCACCACCCGCTGACTTATGCCCAGCTCATTGCCAAGCAGTGATCGGCCCCTTCCCACTAACACCCCAATTTCTATACTGAGCATGATGCAATGTAGTATGGAATGCCTCTTGGGCTACTTTGGGCTAGGCTTCTTGGCTGTGCTCCCTCCTCGCTTCTTGTGCCCCTCCTCACTGGCAGAGCACGAGAGACTGAAAGTCCTTGATCAGGGTAAGTGTTACTGAGCAACAACTAAAACATCAGTGTGTTATCAGCATCATTCTCAGACTGAAGCCAAAACACAGCACTGCACTATCTATGAGGAGAAAAACTAACTCTATCCCAGCCAAAACCAAGACAGTAAAACATACAGAGGCTTGAAGAAAACAAAGTAATGTACATCTCCTGGAAAGGATGAGCTTTGAGACACTTAGTCCATGGGCATGCTTGTGTGCAGAATGGTGTTCAAAGGACAGCAGGAAGAGAAACACAGGCAGCGAGCCCTGGCTCTTCCCTTCTGAAAGGGCTGTGTGCAGCAGGGAGAGCTGAATCTCAGCAACACCCGCGCTCTCTCAGTCTGACTCTGTGGCCTTTCCAGATGTGGGGCTCACCCTCCACCTCAGCTTCCTCATCAGCGGGCCTGGGAAAGCAACATGAGCGTTGGTAGCACGGGTTAGAAATGATTACTCAGAGTCTACAGCGCTCTGGCCTGTCAAAGCGCAGTGCAAGCACTTTTATTTAGATGCTAAACATGTATGGAGATTATTCAGTGCTCCTGTGTTTGGGTTGCTTTCTAAGTTTTGTTTAAGCTGTATTCAGCTCTGGGGCCCCAACACAAGAGGGACGTGGACCTGTTGGAGAGAGTCCAGAGGAGGCCATGAAGATTCTCAGAGGGCTGGAGCACCTCTGCTATGAAGAGAGAGTTGGGCTTGTTCAGCCTGGAGAAGAGAAGGCTCCAGGACCTGAGAAGCAGCTTCCAGTGCCTAAAAGGAGGCCTACAAGAAAGCTGGAGAGGGGCTTTTTACAAGGGCGATGTCCTTGATAGGGCAATGGGGAATGGCTTTAAACTGAAAGAGGGGAAATTCAGACGGGATATTAGGAAGAAGTTCTTCACTGTGAGGGTGGTGAGGCGCTGGCACAGGGTGCCCAGAGAAGCTGTGGCTGCCCCATCCCTGGCAGTGTTCAAGGCCAGGTTGGACGGGGCTTGGAGCAACCTGCTCTAGTGGAAGGTGTCCCTGCCCATGGCAGGGAGTTGGAAATGGATGAGCTTTAAGGTCCCTTCCACCTTAAACCATCCTATGACTCTATGATCTTCCTCTCAGAGCATGTCAGTGCCTGCACATGTCAGTCCTCCAGGCCACAGAGGTTTGCTGGGGAAAGCCAGCCTCAGGGCAGTCATTTTCTCAGCTCTGAGTGAAGAGCCTTGTCAGATAAAACTGAAGCAAGCAGTTAACAACTGATCACTTGTTTTGTCATCAGTGTGTGCACCTTCTTTCACAGAGAGATTTCCCAGTGCAACCCCCTTATCACCCTGGTAGGTGATGCAGGCTTTTCTATAATGAAGGAACTCACTTTGGATCCAGCTTTTTTAAGCTTTTCACTTCTTGATATCTTCTTTTTTTATTATTATTATCTCCTTGAGCAAGTGAAAGTAATTTGCCTGTTCTTGCAAGGTCTCTTCTGCCTTCTCCTTCCCCAGGACCGACAGACCGCTGCAGGGACCAGGAGGTGACTAAGGGCTTCGCTAAAGAGCGAGCACCGAGCAGAGCACTTTGCAAAGTTGCGTGTCATGCAGCGGGAAATGCTAACCCTGATGACACGGTTTCAGGGCTCAGTGTTTCAGCAATTAATTACTCCTGGTCTGGGATGAATCACCCTGGAGCTTCTGCAACCTCTGGCAGCTGCAGCAAAGTGGGGAAACAAGCTGCTCTGCAGCCACCGGAGTCCTCCCACCGCTTTCTCCATGGCTCTTCCCATCTCCTGGCAATGCTCTGTCCAGCAGCAGCAGTGTGGGTACTGCAGAGCCGCAAGTGCTCCGCTGTCTCCATAGCTCCAGTGCGATGCCCAGAGCCTGGCTGGTGTGGTAGGACATCACAGACTTACTACATGGCACCAGAAAAATAGGAGAGAGAGTCTCTAGCTTGGAGGTCTTATGGAAAGGTCTCTAGATGAGCGCCAGGTCACCCTGAGCTTGTGCAATTCCGTGACAGCTGTATCTGCTGCTGTTGGATACCACCATTCTTTAGAGAGGCAAAGGGATTCAACAACCCTAAAAGCAATAAACTCCCAAGTGGAGTAAAAAGGACTGTGGGATCAGCCTTGCACAGAAAAGCAATGAAAGAGGGATCACAGGGTAGGGGTGAGCTTGTGAGGCGACTGAAGATCCTGGCGAGTTCTGCAATCTGTGGCTGCAGCAATGTGGGCAATCTCGCTGGCTGGTGCTGGGGTTTAAAATGTCCATGAGGTGCTTTGGAGGAGCTGAGCCTAGATATTTGCTCAGGAACCAGACTGCAGCATTCCAACTCATCCCTGCTTTGTCCTGATAGCATAAATGACCCCAAATCAACACATATCTCTGGGCAGAAAGGTGCTGAATGCCATCATAGAATCATAGAGTGGTTCGGGTTGGAAAGGACCTTAAGATCATTGTTACACCTTGTTCTATTGCTGCAGTCATCATTGAGGTCTCCCACCAGCAGCATTCTGCACATGATTTCTCTGCTTGGCGCACTCGTTGCTAAACAGTGTGGATGGGAGATGTGGCCTCCTGTGCTCTGCACAGCACCCTTTGGATTCCTAGGACTGTTTTGTGCCCCACTGTGCCATGAAAGCTCCAGAAAACAAACATCTGAGGAGCTGCTGCAGGGTGAGCTTGTGCCTCAGCCCAATTAAATGGTGTTTTGGGGCTGAGCCGGTAATAGTTTGAAACTGGGTCCTTCAGCAAAGATGGATAACCAGAAGATGTTTGTTTTTTATAATTGGAGACACACTGCTTATAAGAAGAGATTAAAATAACACTCAAGGATGCCATAATTCATTGTTTTGTCCTGAATTCAACTGCTGCTCTTTCAACTCCCTAAAATGAAAATGCAGTGAAATAGAGATTTTTCAAACTGACTCCTTTTCTTAATAGCAGAGGATAAGGGCAATGCTGAGACAATGTACTGAGCTCTGCCACAGGATAACTGGGGGGTGGGAGGAGATATTAATCCCAGTATAGGACCCTGGGCTGCAACGAGTTCAACACTTTTCATACTTAAAGTCCTTCAGATATCCCAGAAATCTGGGAGCTTGCAAAATGCTGTGTCCACCTATAGATTTTGGGGTTGGTGGATAGATAGATAGATAGATAGATAGATAGACAGACAGACAGACAGATATGGAAATGATGCTCCAAGCTCGACTGATGGGGAGCAGGGGCTGGCTTTGGGGTGAGGTGACATCTGAACCTGTATGCAGGCATTTGTCATGTGAAATGGTGCATTTAAGCATATGCGTTTTCCTTGCTATGTTTCCCTAAACAGTCTTAAAGCCCTTTGCTTAGGAGCAGAGCAGTGCCAAGCAGAAGCCATCCATGCAGCAATGCCCCAAGAGGGGTTTTTTCCCTCTTCTTTTTGTTTTCCTTTCCTGGGTGCTGAATGAAGCAGCTCTTTTGTGAGCAGCAGTTGTTTACATTCTTCCTAACAAAAGCTGGGATTTCCTCTGATGCTAATAATCTTGTCACCAACACGTGCAGCCAGCCAGAGTGCTTGGAATAGCTTTTTAACAACGCCTGGGCCAACTTGAGCGTGCTCCTTGCTGAGGGCAGCCTCCCAGAAGTCAACACAGTGCCACCACAACAGGGAGGTGACTCTTCAGTGCCACCTTCTTCAGTGAGGCAAACACCACACATTGGACCCTGCAGACTTCAGGCCTAGGGCTGGACTGTGCCTGCAGCTTTTCCAAGCACTCACCATTACCCTTCCTCTTGCGACTCGGGGCCTCCAAGGTGTGTGGGGTGATCAACCAAAGCACCTAAGATGGGTCCTAGTTATCCCAGACATCCAGCCAGGGTCTTCACATTTGTATTTGTGCTGTTTAGTAATTTAAGGTGATGTTTTCTCTCTGAGCATTTCTGTGCCAGCTCAGTATTTCATTTCTTTTCTCTCTGAGGGGCAGCGCTTGGCCTTGGTCTTAAACACGTGGCAAGGTGAGAAGACCAATATTTGTCCACATTCCCATTTGCAAGTGCAGGATACCCTGAGGACGGGCACAGCCATTGGGGCTGGCTTCTGCCAGGTGTTTGCTGGTGTAAATAGGGAAGAGACTTCCTTCAAGGAGCCAGTTTTGGCAGTCAATATCCTGCAGCTGAGCATTGCCCTATGGGGTTACAGTTGGTGCTTGGAGGATAAGGTGGGCTTGGGGCAGGCTGCAACTGCAGTAAGCTCAGCAACATGGAGAGAAGCTGCCTGTGAGCTGCTGTGACCTTCTGCTCCCATCATGGCTCTGCCTCGTACCCAAGGAGGAGAGGAGCCTCCTGGTGAGCTCCCCGGCTCCTGGGTACAAACCTGTCCTCCATCCCTTGTCCCACATCTCTTCTCAGTGCCACACCTAGGACTAGAAAAAGAAAGGTCCTTCCCAGAGGGACTCAAGCAAACAGATTCCTAATGTTTTGGTTCTGTCCATAGCACAGAAAGGTTTATCAAAACCTGCTGTCGAAGTACCTAGGAAGCCCTATGCCATATAAGCAGCTTTATTTAAGAATACCATTACCTTTTAAAAGACCAACTCCAAGGGCACCATGCCATGCTCTATGAGTAAAGATTAGGAAATCTAAAACAAGTCATTTGTTTTGGCTGTCTAGAATGAATGAATACTAGTAACCAAAGTACATGAAAACACAACTAAAACCACAATCCTTATTTCCTTTATTTGAAAGCATTCTGAGCAGAGTTCAGTTTTTCTCCCCAATAGTATCTTGATTTCATGACTGTACACTCTTATTATTAGTCACCTGGTAGTTCTTACTAAACCACATGTTGAGAAATAAGATTTCCTCATTGATCATCTCAAACCTACAGAGCAAACCATGATTTCCCAACCAAACAGCTCTTCCCACGTCAGGACCTGGATGTAAAAGTTTGAAATGCAGCAAAGGTAGAGAGAGAGATCTCAATGCCTTTGATAGCAAAAGTACTACCTTTAGTCCAAGTTGAACAGCTCTTCACCTCCTAAGATGTGCTGAAAAGAAGAAGGAGATACCTGGGGGAGTGTCAGGGGGGTGCCAGGGGAGTGCTGTGGCCAGGGGGTCAAGCAGCTGGAGGAACATGCAGAAGACAAGGAATAAAACCTCTCTCTGAGGGACAGGCCAAGAGGGAGGCAGATGCAACTTGTGAACCTTTGTTAATGCAGTCATAGATCAGAAGTGCTACAATCTGGCAGGTAAAAGCATTAATTCCTTAGCTAGGAGGAGCAACTGCATCTTCAGGTGAGCAAAGGTGGGTGAGGTTCACACTCTGAGGCTTCACCTTCATTGCTTCTCCTTTCTGTTCATCCCTTAGTTGGGCTGGGAGCACCAAAAGGGGGATCCCCTCACGGTCACCCACAGGTCTGCTCCAGGCCAAAAGTGCCTTTATGCTACAGACCCTGAAAGGCTCCTCGTCCATCGTGGGCAGACCTGCTGCTCCTCTCACTGCTGCAGGCCACCCTAACTGGGTCATCATGAGCAATTTGATGGGGTTTGCATCCTAACAAGGCCTCAAAGTAAAAATTTTTCTCTTTCTCACCAATGTACTCAGAGGACTGTGACAGAGATGCAAAATGGATATAAAATTGACAAAAAGTCACTTTTAATCATTAAAAAATAAAAGGATGCAACAGCAGACAGCAAAGGTTTCTGGAAGTTTTTCTTCACAGTGTATTGTTTCCGTCTTGAATTCAAAATCACCCACTAGCAATTTGAATTAAAATCACTGGAAATATAAAAGCTCCAGAAGTGTTTCTGATTGAAATAGGTGGACAACAAACAGATTGTAAAGCTGCACACAGTCACCATAGCGACCAGGCTTCCAAAAGGATGCAGGGGAGCCTCAGCCTCCAGGAGCATCCACAGCGCCAGGAGAAGCAGGAGCATCCTGAAAGGGGGGTTGGGGTTGTCCTTCACAGGGGCCCATCCACGTAGGGCAGGCAGGAGTTTGTGCAGACAGGGTCCTCCCTGATGGCCCCCTTGCCAAAAGAGTCATTGGGCAGATGTGGGGATTTTTTGATCTAGGGAAGGAACCTTCAGAAACGTGGCCTTAGGACAGCCACCAAGTCGTGACAGACATGTCAGGGCACCCCAAGATTAAACAAGGACAAAGGAGTTCCTATCAACAGAAAAGGGAAGACAAGAAGAGCCAAGGGAATCACAGACCAGTCAACTTAACTTCAACTCTCTGGAACAAATAAACAATATATTTGTAAACATCCAGGAGTTGACAACAAGATGAGAAGCAGCCAACTTGATTTGTCAAAAGCAAGCCACACCAAACCAACCCTCTTTCCTCCTAAAGCACACTACCAGCAGGCTCTGGGGTGAAAGGAGAAGGTCCAGAGGTGCCACAGCTCGGCTCCAGCACAGTCTCACACGATCGTGTGCCTAAAGCAGGCACAGAAACCCACTGAATGAAACTAGTAGAAAACTAGTTCTAGTCTAGACTAGGTCTAGCAGACCCTGTGCTATTCTGGTCTTCATCAGTACTTCATTTTCAAAACTAAAGGCTGTACCAAGTGAGGGTGAGCCAGGATCCAGCCCAGGCCTGCACACGGCTTTCATATAAATCATCTGCCTGAAAGAAGAAAGATTAGGTTTGTTAAACCCGTAGATGACCCAAAGCTGTGTCAGACTCCAAGTAGGACAGATAACTCTCTCTAAAAATAATATAAAAGAGGCTTTATGAAATAAAATAAGACATTAAAATTTTGGGTATGCTTACTAATAGCATCTTGGAGAGACTGAATATGCATATAGATGAGATCAGTCAAAATCCTTAGCTACATATCACCCTAAATCAGGAAATTACTTTCTACCAGAGCACTGTGCAGAGCTCACCTCCTGATTTGTGCTGTCTCTGCAAAAGGGGAACTAGAGCATCTTTTATTTTACATTTTCATTTTTTATTTCTAAGGCCCCCATTTCACCTCAGGCATGCTATAATTCACATCGGTGAGAAAAGAATGTGAAAAGCCTTCACTGTGTTCCTGGTAGGCCTAGAGCCTCCATGAATTGGGAATTCAAATACATTCTGACCCTTGCTTGGACTGGGGGTTGTGGATGAAAATAGGCCCAAATTAGAGTTGATCCTGAAGAAACTTTCATGGTCAGATACTGATTAATTTGTAGGTTTTAGCCATATCAGCCATAAGACTAAGTAAAATTTACCCCAGGTTAGCTCCCCGATTCTTTTCCACTAAAAAAGCTCACAGCATTTTAACAGCTGCTGACAACACTGGAGGAGGAACTGGCATGAGGAATATGTGCTCAGGAGAAAGTGTGCTGAGCAGGATACCAGGTATTTTTCTGAAAGCTGATTTCTGCTGACAGCATGTTACACTCCCTTCACTTCTGCTGTAAGACCGGCATCTGCCTTACTAGCAAGGCTTTCTCCCATAGATATCTGTATTTTATATTACCAATGAAGATTTGATCAGATAAAATTAAAGGTCATTTGCTGATGGGACTTTCCACCCCAGTGTGTGAGGGACCTGGACAACAGGTATCATCTGAAACACCCGGGTTCACAATTGGCCTGCCAGCCCTACAGCTTGAACCCATGGCTGATTTAAGTAGAAGATACACCTATACAAATGGTAATGATGTGGGAACGTGGTTCTTTTGTTTTATCTGTTCCCCAGAATCAGAACACCTCTCTGCCTTGCATTAGATAATCCAGGCAGAGGAAAATGAATTGGCCTCAAGTGAAGGCTCTCATGAGGCTGGGCAGGCTGCAGCTTACTCCAGGACCATGTCAGACTCCAGCCTGTGCGCTCGGAGGGAGCCTTCAGTGCTGTCCTCAGCATAACAAAGAAATACATATGTGAATGAAAACCCACAAGGAAAGGTGTAGATGAAATGACATTGTTCACTTTTACTTTTGTTTTAATGACCTGATTCCCTCACTTCTTGTTTTTCTGATTTTCTGTTGGTATGAATTGGGTGAACAGGTGTGTTGGTGGGAAAAATACCCTTGGAGGACTACTAAAATGAAGTTGTAAGCGAATTAGGGTGGCAGACTTTGGAGCTGAAAACAAGATTATTCAGAAGTAGCTGGGCTTACCCTAACCACCCCTTCTGCTTTAGTAGTGCAGGAAAACTGGGCCATTTGTGAAATGTGGAATATACAGACAATAAATCTTTGTAAGCTTTATTCAAAAAGCTGAAGGTTTAGGGAAGATGTGTTAAAAGAAAGTTACTGTAGAGATAGCTGTCATACTACTTCCCCAAAAAGAGCTAAGACAAGACCACTGTGCAAGCTGGGTCATACAGCTTAGCAAAAAAAACCAAAGAAGACTGGAGATCCCCCTTCGAAGCGGGGGAGATATCTCCTTAGAAGGGAGGATATATATCCTTATATCCTTCGAAGACCTATGTTCACCAGAGGGATCACTGCATCTTCTGGAAAGCTTGCTGGGGTTTTAGCCTGAAAACACCCTGCCTCCACCTTGAAATCTCCCTAGACAAGATTAAATCTAAGTAATTCCTTCAGTGGCAACTTCACAAATCACTTTGATAGACGGGTATATAATCCGATGACCGATCATGTGAATCTATGGATTTATTGATTTGATCTTAGTCATTATCTCAGTGCAATCACTTCATTATCTGTCTTTAATTAGCTTACTAAAAATAATGAATTAGTCTAACAATATTCTTGCTCAGGTGTGCCTTCATCTGCTCATCCTTTTTAATCTCCTCTGCAGCGAATAGGCAAGGTAGGTTTACCCTATCAAATAGTCAGTGAGGTCACAAACCTGAGGGCAGTGGTAAATTTGGGTAGGGCATATGCAGGCAGCTCAGCTCTGCAGCTCTCCAGCCAACACCTCACACACCCTGTGAATAAACTCATGTCCAGGTATGTTTGGTCTCCAGCATCTCCCAAAGACACCCTGTTGCACTGCTGAAGAAGGGGCATGGAGGGTTTCATGTCAGAAGAAGTCAAACTTCTCAAGGACATCTTTCTGCATGCTGTACCACCAAGGAGGAGAGAACAGGACATCCTGGGCTCCACACTGGGTGATTTATCCTTCCTTAGCCTACTCCTGCGAGCACAGAGAGTTCTGACTCCTTAAAGTCCTTAGGCAAAGAACTGCACCAAAGTAAACTGAAAGAGAAGGTGAGATTTGAATAACACATTATTGGGATCATAAGCATCCCATTCTGTTCTTTATTTTTTGCTTTATCGTAGTTCTTGGATACCAGGAGAGATCACCCCCGTCTGTGGAGTAAGCACCACATGAAGAGCAAGTCCCAATGGACTTTTGTGTGAGATGGGTGGGTGGTGGAAGGAAAGGAGCATCTGAAATCCCACAGGGAGGCTTTCCATTGAGAGTTTGCACCCAGACAGTTAAAAATTTTGAGCAGAAGGAATGAGACTTCATGCTTGGCACAGGATGGAAGTGAACAGAGGGAGAATGAACTGGGCTGGTGCTCATGGAGTAACTATCAGAGCACATGCTGCCGCTGCTCCCAGTGTCCAGGTGACTCTTCTTTCAGGGTTGATGATCTCAAATTCAGGTCAACTGCATAACCACAACAGAATCAGCAGCAAAAATATCACATATTAGAGAGGCCATCATACCGTGAGCGAGTAAGGGATGCAGCTTTCCTGATCACACAGTCAGCTAATCTCGTTCTTTACGGATACTGCTATCTGTTAGCCTTGTGGGGAAGTTGGAAGACATTGCCTAAACTGGCTTAAAAATATGATAAAAAAGCAATTTTTTATTTCTTTTTACTTGAGAAGCTGTTAGAGGCCTGGTTTGAAGCCAGTTTAAGTCAATGGCAGGATTTAATTGGGCTTTGTTTCCAGGCTTGGCAGCAGCCTCTTTTAAAATCATTCCTCTGCTTATAATCAAGACTTGTCCCTGTCAGATTTTGATCACTTCTGCCTAGGTTAGGCACCAGGACGGGTGGATGGTGGTCACTGCTGCAGTCACACACTTCTTGTGTGCTCCTGGCACTTGAAGCCAGGCTGCTTCACTGTTTCCACTGCGACTGTTTGCAAATGCAGGAGAGGAGCTGGGAATGAATGGAGCGATGCAGAGTCGGGGAGGGAGGGGTTTGGTGGCTGGGCTGGAGTTAGTCACCGCCGACTTCCATTTCCAGATCATGAGGAAGGACTCAAGCCATTTTAGGCATTTTCTTGGACTTCTTCCTCAGCTTTTAATTGAAATACGCAGGAGGGACGGAGGAATCTGCGGGCCCATTTTGCACCGATATGGGATACTCCTACACAAGCATAGACGCACTCGCCCTTCGTACTGTAGTGTCAGACCACTGTTGTTAGCCCTTGGCTTGGCTCCTTTGCATAGGAACAGGGAATCTTCCACGTCTCGTCTGGAAGCTGATGTACTGCTCTGTGAATAGAGAGATGCTCACCTGGGTGCAAATAATTCTAAAAGATTTTTCTTTCAGGGGCTAAATATGCCAAGATGGATTGAATATTCTAAATAAAACACATTTAATTTCTATACCCCTGAGGTATATAAATATACATATGTATTTATACATATTTATCTGTCGCAGTGCCACAGATAGGAAGACACATGAACCAGCAAACTGCAAAATCACAAAAGGCCTCGGGCACCTCTGTTTCTTTTCGTTAGGAATTCAGATGCCTACATCTAGCAGAGCAAACAAGAAAAAAAACCCTGTGAAGCTGCCAAGACAACCGGCACATCCAGCCACAGACTTCACTGTGCTACTCACCCTGATGTTTTATGTTTTTCATCTCCTCTTGCCCACCAGCACCATCCTTTTTGCCAGAGCAGCTGTTTGGGACATCAGCACCAAGATGTGCTGGGGGAGGCAGGCAGCAGGCGTGCCGGGAGCACGTCCAGCATGGCCAGGCAGAGTTCACAATGCAGGGCAGCAGCAACAGGTTGTTGGTATTGTAAGGATTTGTTGTGGGGTCCATGTTACCACCTTTTTTCTCTTGCTGAGGCAACTGGTTTTCCTTTGCCCAGAGGAACACTGTGCCCTGGTTGCCCAGAGAAGCTTCTCCTGGGTCTTGGTGCTTGGACCTGCAGCACCATGCAGAATGACAGTGGCCAAACCTCTTTGTATTGGGACCAAACAACACCTGCAAAAAACATTTATTCATCACAATGGTGAAAGAACCAAACTTTCTGTCATTTTGTGATGTCAGCTGTGCCTCTCACACTTTGTGTATTGCTTTCTTGAAACCGGTTTGTAAATAGCAACAAATTTGCAGTCATATAAATACCGACAAAAAAGGAGTAACCTCAACCTTGAAGTGGTCACTTTTCTGATCACTAGAAAAGCTCTGTACGTTCCCCAGAAGTTACCTAAATTGTTTCTCTAGCTCTAACAAAAGACAAACAAGTCTTTGCTGCCAAAATACTGTGCCAACCACAACTTTCACATCTCACTGAGGTCTGCTGGTGTATGAAAGTTTTTTAATGGCCAGCCCAGACATCTCAAAAGTTTTCAGCTTTAATCCCAGGTGGTTGCATCCTTATTGCAGTGCCTGTACTGGACCAGGCCGCCAGCCCTCCCCTGGCATTCCACTTACAGGCTGCTTGTGTTCACCTCTATGCATTTAATACAGAGTGCGCTGTGGCATCCCTCTCCCATGCCTGTCCCGACATCAAAGGGAAGGCATCTGAGAGGGCAAAAGAGGTTGGAGTAATACCACGAAATATCACAGATTGGCTCATAAATCAGCTCATACACCAGCCCTGCTCTGCAGAAATGATCTTGCCAGGGCTTCAGAAAACGTGAGAGCACCAGGAGGAAAAGTATGCAGGGCCCACTACAGATTCTGCCTTCTTGCTGCTCTCTTGGTGGCTTTTAATAGCGTAACACTATCAGGGGCTGATGCTCCCTTCTCCGAGGCTCACAGGTCTTGTGTACGGAGCAATCAGAGGATGTAAATGGAAAGTCCAGGGCTGCCTGATGTCAATGTCCCTTGCTAGAAGAGGCCAAGAGAAAAAAACCCTCACAGGCATTGAAACGTGAGAGTTCATGAGAGAACTTCTGAGAAGTGTTAAGCCAATATAAATTAGGAAGGTAAGGAACCGAGGATTAACCCTATTGTTTTACACAGAGTTGTCATGTTAGAATGGATTGGCTTTTAGTGTTTGTGGTTAATTATTGACTTCTATCTGGGTATAGAAGGAAAACACTTGTGGAGGGATTGCCTTTTCTGGCATGCCAAAAATCCAAGAAAGTACAAGAT
>NW_009917493.1:0-4798 GCF_000696875.1 Nestor notabilis | reverse complement strand
CAAGAGGCTGTGATTGCCCTGCACCTCGTGGCTTTTCCAGCCCTGTGCTCATCCTGAGTAGTGGCCAGGGTCATGTGTTGTGGATAGATACCCGAAGTGCCCCAGTAATTCCCTTGTGCTGGGGACATGTCTCTGCTCTTGCTGATGCAAGGTGGTGTGTTACCTGCTCTCCAGTCAACTGGGTTGCTTCTCCTGTGGAAGACCCACCTATCATCCCCCACAATCCTGGAATGCTTTGTGTTGGAAGGGACTTTAAAGCTCACCCAGTTCCAACCCCCTGCCACGGGCAGGGACACCTTCCACTAGAGCAGGATGCTCCAAGCCCCTGTGTCCAACCTGGCCTTGAACACTGCCAGGGATGGGGCAGCCACAGCTTCTCTGGGCACCCTGTGCCAGCGCCTCAGCACCCTCCTAGGGAAGAACTTCTGCCTAAGAGCTCATCTCAATCTCCCCTAATCTTTCTAAACTCAGCCCTGTGATACTGGGGGTTGCTGAGTGATGGCAGCTGAAGGAGCAGTGGAGCGCTGAGCTGCCTCCTCACCCCTGCAGAGGGGATCTACAGCTTGGCTGGGACCCCCACAGGCAGGCTAGGAGCAGGGAGACACCAGGCTCTGCATGCAGCATCTTTCACCCTGTGAGAAATACCAGAGTAGGAAAGAGCTGTTATCTTTTGCTTGGGAATGAGCCCTGGTGCCCTCCTGGCCCCCAGGACTCCAGCCTGCAGCCTTGCGCCCCATCCTCACAGGGAAAGCCTGTCAGTGGGGGTGAAAGAGCATATCCTGGGTGGGCAGTGGAGCAGCTGTCCTGCCCCCAGGTGTCCTGCCCCCAGAGCCTCGGCCCCAGGCACTGGCTCTCCAGGGGGTTGGCCTGGAGGGGATGTCCCAGCCATGATCCACGTCAGGGAGTCCCGCTGCACCACTCACCTGTGGGGCGGTCGTGGTCTCCTCAGGAATGCATTCGCCTGGTCCAGGTGACAGAGAGAAATGAGCAGCATGAAAGGGGGGTCCTGACAACCTCATCTCACCACAGGCCTGCGCCGTGCACACACAGGGGCCCTCCGAGTTCCACTCGGGTTCTCACTTCTTGCTGTTCCCATCTCCCACCGACAGGAGCATCACCCTGAAGTCCCCACACCCGCCTGCATCACACTGACACTTTCAGGTACCCAGGCTGAGCATGTTGCTCCTGGGGTCCTGGGAGCACCCAGCCATGGGCAGCAGTGCTGAGTGTCTCTGGGTGTTCTGTGCCCTTGTCCCAGCACGGCCTTGGGGGTGCATTGACCTGACAGCCGAGCAAGGATCCTGCTGCCTGGAAAACCTGACTGATATGTGGCCTTATCTACTTCCCACCTTGGCCTACAAAAGCTCTCATCTCTCCTCCCTCCATCCTGACCATCCCCCCATCTCCCCAGCTTTGCACACCAAGAAGGAGCAGCCCCAATGCACCAGCACCCTGGGGTGACAGGCAGCAGAAGCATGTTCCTTACAGTGGGTTACCTCTGTTGGCTAGGACAAAGATGGAATCTGCGGGGATGCCCATCTCCAGAGCCAGCTGCTGGAAAGCCTCAATGAGGTCCTCCCGCAGCTCTGGACTCCTCCCTGGGCAAAGGAACAGGCTGTGAGGGGGGTTGGCATGGGAGGGGGGCTGCATGCAGCCCCCAGCCCCTCACCGACCTGCAGACCAGCCTTCTGGTCCTTCCCAGCCTCTCTGGTATTACAACCAAGGGCTTGGACAAAGTAGTTTTAATGTTTCTCAACCATGAAAGGCAGCATCTCTTGCCACTTCATGGTCTGGGTTTCTTCCAAGCAGCTGTCGCCACCTTCACCCCAAACAACAGACTGGTTTGGACGTTCATTCTGTTATGTGGCTCTAAGCTGAGCCATAAGACTCTACCTCTGCAGTGCCAAAGATGATCTGGTCCAAGGCACCACTTCCAAAGCCATGGTCAGGTCCCTCAAGGTCAAGGGACCTGAGGAGCCCTTGAGGGTGGTTTCTGAGCTGCACTGGCACACCCCAGAGCCTGCTTGCCCACAAGTGCCATAGCCAGATGTACCATACAGCTTCAGGGTTGTGCTTGGGCCAAAACTGCTTTCCTTCTTCATCAGAATGACAGCGTACTCTTCGTAGTTGGTGCGGAGCACATAGGACTGGATAGACACATCCCATTCTGTGGGAGACAGACGTACAGGGCACATCATTCCTGCCCCTTAGGGAGAAATGGGACAGTGTAAGACAGCCCCAGAGCTGGGGGCTGAAACCAGGCAGCTAATTCAAGAAAACAGCTGAATGTGGGGATGCCACTTCTGATACACCCTGACTTCATCCAGGCTCACCAGCCTCTTAGACAAGGGATTGGAAACCAAGGGTTGAAGACAACTGAGACACCATCAGTGCTCCTGAAACATGGCTGGTGGGAGTCTGCCCTGGCCTGGGGCTTTGGGGCCCCGAGGGGTCTGCTGTAACATCTCATAGTCCCGCACCTATGCAATGACAGTGCTGGAAAAGCCTCTTGCCCTCAGCTGCACTCCGTAGTTTGGTTGGAAATGGCCCAAACTGTGGGGTGGCTCCTGAGCCCTGTCCTGCACCCCCTCCCCTGCTGTGCCTGGCACTGGCTCCCATCGGCAGCCCCACTGCAGGGCAGCAGCGAGTTACTCCAGTTACTTACTGGGGTTGTAGTAGGTGTATTTGCCAGGGGTGCTGGTTTTCTGGTACTCTCCCGACACGTGCATGCAGTCACCCTGCCTGCAGCAAGCAGGAACACAATCATCTACTCAGAGTGATCATCTCTGCTGTTTATTGCATGAAAATCATGTCTGGGACACTGAGGCCATGGCACAGAATCATAGAATCAGCCAGGTTGGAAAAGACCTTTAAGATCAAGTCCAACCATTACCCCAGCACTGTCAAGTCCAGCGCTAGACCCCTGAAATCCCCCTGCCCAAGGCACTGGGTATTTGAGCCCAATCCAACCCCTCCAAAGGCTGTGGTGCCAGCCAGAGCAAGAAAACCCTGTGCTGCATCTCCCAGCCCCTGGGAGATGCATCACCCCTGGGTGGGAAGGTTTGAGCACTGCCCCTACCGCAGCCTGGTGCTGGCAGTGCTGATCTGGTCAGTGCTGGAGCCAGGGCCCAGCACCAGTGTGCCCATGCTGAACTTCTCCTTGTAGTTCTTCATCCACTTGCAGGTCGTGCCAACAGCGACATCGTACCACTTCCCATACATCTGCAGGGACAAGAAAGGGATGTCTCGCCACTAGCCCTCTCCTCCAAGGTGAGACATTTGGTTTTCTGCAGAGCGTAAATATCCATAGCCCAGAGAATAACTGGGGGTGATGGTGCTGTGTGCTCAGGCCAGAGCTGCCACAGGAGCTAGGAAGTGGATTAGCACCAGCCCCTCAGGCTGGGCAGATCGCAGACATCCCATGGGATTTGCCTGCCCTGGCTGCTTAGGCTCCAGCCACCCTGTCTGGGTGTCTGCTGGCCTGAGCACATCCCGAAGGACAACCCCTGCCTGGCCACACTCCCGATGCCTGGCCCATACAGCCTAATGTGGGCGTAGGGAATGTCGCTCTTCTTGCTGGAGGAAACCAAAACAGAGCTTTCCCCCATCCCTTCTGCCCCCAGAATAAAGGCACCACAAGCTGCCGTTACCCGCTCAGCCTCAAAATTCTCCTGCACTTGAATATCTTCATCCTGGTCCCCGGTGGGGGTCCCGCTGGCCACAGTGACAAGGAAGAGAGAAAGGAGACCCCAAAGCATTGTGTCCGGTGGCTTCAGAGTGCCGCTCAGCCTCGGTGTGCCGGTGGGGTCCTGGACTCTGAGCTCTGCGCAGCAGTGTGACCTTCAGACTGCGGGCCCTGGGGCCGCCCAGAATGGCCGGGGGGGCCGGGGGGATGAGGGGCAGCTCCACAGGGCCCGGCCATATGTCCCTGGAGCTCGCCAACTGCTCTTGGTGGTAGCGGGGATGCGCAGAGAGCTGGCGTGGGGTGCAGGAGGGATGGTGAGCATCCTCCTGCAGCCAGGCTGAGCTCCTCACCCTCACCTGCTCCTACAGCACGGCATGGCCCAGATGTGGGGCCAGGATCTGCCTGTCTCCTCTCTTGTACCTTGGGATTCATATTCCTGCCACAGTGCCTGCAAAGAGCCCAGATAGCTGCTCCAGCCCCGGCAAACCACCCTGACCCTGCGGAGACGAGAGGACCAAGGGGTCCCTAGCGCTCGCCCAGGTTGCCTAATTCTGACCAGTGTTCACAGGGAGCAGAGCTTGAGCTGCTTCTCCTCTTCTGCACCCCCTGCCCCAGGAGTCCATAGCTGGTGGCCAATGCCCATGAGCTGGGTGGGTGTCACTCACCCCAGAGCCGAGTGCCCTGGGCCTGGCCAGGGCAGGAGGTGTAGGACATGCTGCCCCTTCCCGACACTGTTTGCCTTCACTGGATGATTAACTGAAACCAAACAGCCCGAAGGAGATGGCAAACAGAGCAAAGGGCAGGAGTTGCGCTCCGGGTCAGCCTACGGCCCAATATTGACAGAGAAGGGCCAGAGCCCGCAGCATGCCTGGGGAAAAGAGCCAGATCTTCACTTCCTCTCTTCTGCTGGCCACCACGGGCCCCTTGGACCGACGGCTGCAGTGCTGGGGCAGTGGTCCTGGCTGGGGCAGCCTGAGCATCTTCTCACACATGTCTTCGTGCCACATCTGAGGTGTCCTCGGGACCACAGAGGAAATCTGGAGGTGAAGTAGGGACCCATGGAACCACAGACTGGTTTGGTCTGGGAGGGAACTTAAAGCTCATCCAGTTCCA
>NW_009917492.1:0-693 GCF_000696875.1 Nestor notabilis | reverse complement strand
TTTGGTTTGGTTTGGTTTGGTTTTATATAAAGAAACAGTTTCCCTTTCCTTTATGAAGGAGGAACTCTGCTCTGGGCATGCAATGAGATATTGAAGGAACAGTCCACAGGAGATCTTTCCTATTCCCTCAGGTTGGGATTTGGAGTGCAGGACACACTGCTTCCCGGAAGATACTTTTGGACTTGTGTTAATGGAGTGGAAATTCCATGATCCACATGAGCTGGGCATGGAGCTTGCCTTGGTCAAAATTAGGGTATTTCCATGTTATTTTTATGTGACTATTTTCTATTCCTGTCTCTAAGACCCAGTAAAGGTCTTGATTGCGTATAAGGAAGGGTGTTGTTCAGGCTTATATCTGGACAATGATTTTATGATTTTTCTTCTCTTTTACCCCTTCAGCTTCATTCCTTTTTCAGATGCAGTGGCCAGATATTCCTGTAACAGCACCAAGGGGCTGAGGCTACTTATACCAAGGCATATTATCTCTTTGCTGAACCACTCAAATAGTAGGATGTGCCTTCAAAAATTATATCCATATATCCAAGCCAGAGGGTCCTTTAAAAGCAGTGAATTTGGAAACATTCATTTTGCCCCTTCTGGGCAGAAACCAGCATTGCCATTTATATCCTAATATAAATATCCTTATATCCAGGTTTAAGCTGGTTCACCATTTTGGAGGGGTAAAGTCTGGTG
>NW_009917491.1:1002-1375 GCF_000696875.1 Nestor notabilis | reverse complement strand
GAGGGAGGAGGTAAACGCTGGCGGTATGGCTTTGTCACAGAGCCGCTACCTGGTGTAGTTATATCTGACATGTACCTCATTGACATAATTTTTCCTGTGAACAAAGAAGCCGCGCTTCCTGCCAGTCACTACAGGCTGTTCCACTCATGGCACATCCTCAAGACAAGGGAAAAACATCTTTGCAACGTGTTTTACCCTCAGGGAAGCTGAAGACATGCCTGGAAGGTTATATTCTAGAAAGCAGTCAGACGGCAACCTTTGCTGGCGAAGAGGGATCCCGCTCCCAAACAAGGACTCCTCCAAGTGCGATGTCTTTGATAACATCTGGCACAGGGTGCCCAGAGAAGCTGTGGCTGCCCCATCCCTGGCAGCG
>NW_009917491.1:313-968 GCF_000696875.1 Nestor notabilis | reverse complement strand
AGGTGTCCCTGCCCATGGCAGGGAGGTTGAAACTGGATGAGCTTTAAGGTCCCTTCCAACCCAAATCATTCTATGATCCAATCCCTTCTTGCCAGCAATTAAGCATTGTCCTGAGCACTTAGAGAGTGTTACGTTCTCCAACTTGTATCAATGCTAAAGTGATCCACCAAATGGGGCAGGCAGCTTCTGCCCAAAAGCAATTTCAGTCTTTATCTGCATCTTGTGAGATAGCCTAATACACTGTGACTCACCATTGCTATAGATACTGCTGCAGACTGATGATGGAAACTGTGCTGGCTGTTTCCTGCTGTCCAAACATGTCATTTTTTTCAGCCCTGCAGTAAACATTTAGAATCATAAAGGTTAAATTAGTATTCGATATTTTTAATTATTACTTCTTTAAACTAGGATGAAGAATTGAATTAAACGTTTTCATTTTGGTTTAATGGTTGGTTAAGAATAATAGTTAACCTTATTAATAACAGGTTTGTCTGAGCACACAGAAGTACCAAGACAAGCTCTTAGTCATTCTCTACATCTCTAGTCCTGCTGTGATGGTTCCTGGGTGCCAGTAATGTCTATACTCGTGCAGCTCTCCTTCAAAGAGGGGCAGAGACCTTGGGTTAGATGTGTGAGGAGACTCCAGGTGCCAACC
>NW_009917491.1:0-282 GCF_000696875.1 Nestor notabilis | reverse complement strand
GGCCCCCAGCCAGTGATCGGCCTCCAGCCACCAGAGCTGCTACATGCCATAGGGCTACGTGTGAGCTACATAAACCTCAAATATCGCCTTCCTCTTACCAATCTACGTTTTGAACGTGACACCATCTTCTTCCCAGCTGAAGAAACCGTGAGCTCTTACTGCTCGCAGCTGCCAAGCCTTTCCAGTTGCTCCATGAGGAGCGGCTGAGGGCTCTCCCTGTCCCGCCAGCCCAGCACCCTCTGCCTGGCAGGCTTCGCCACTCCTTTCGTCACACACATCTGC
>NW_009917490.1:0-1340 GCF_000696875.1 Nestor notabilis | reverse complement strand
TTCATCCCGCGGGCCTCTGAGCAAACCCGGAGCTCCTCAAACACCGGGCCACCGCAGGAAGCGGGCTGCGATGGCCCGTCAGTAACAGTGAAGCAGGTACCGGAACCTCATCCTGTGCTCCGGCGGATATCTGCCTAAATATTCTCCAGTGCACGGATAAATACTCGGGGGTCGGCGGCAGGACTGAGGACGGTCCTGTCCAGGGGATGCAGTACTGGGAATGAAATACAATAAAAAAGGACGATGGTGGAACACAGTGCTTCGCTCCGGTAGAAATTTAAGTCCTTTTTTTCCATCTAAAATTCTAAATTAGCTTTAAAGTGCTGGTCCTTTCACCCTCGGCACTTAAGGGTACCTTGCTGTTGAACATTTCTTTTTTTGTTTTAAGTGGCAATAAAAATTTTTAGATTTCCTAACGTATTGGCGATATTCCCCTGCACCCGTTTATTCCGCTCGAAACCCGAAGAAAGCCCGATTCGAGGGTAAGAGCTAAAAGTCATGGACTGAGCACCAAGCCACAGCTTCCAGCGCCCAGCACTGCCAGGGAGAATCAAAACACACTCTTCGCCCAACTGCTTCTCACGGGGGTATTTTCTGTTTAACTGCCCGCAAAGATCAGAAAAAATGTAGCCAGTTTATTCTACATTTCTCATTATTTTAAGTTGTCTAATTTCAGACTCTTTCATTTTTCCTCCATTTACAATTCCTGGTGCATTCATCTGCTGTCAACAGCGTTGAGTCAACAAAAGCATCCGTAGGCAACTTCTGTTTATTTACAGTCCTAAGCTGATCTGTTTTCCATTTAATGGAAATTAAATGGCGAGGCACTTTTAGGTTGCATTTCTCCTACAGAACCTTGAATTAACAGCTATAATCAGGAGGAATTTAAGAGATAGCATTTACTAGAACAAGAAGTTTTGTTTACGCGCTTACAGTGGTAGCCAAACTTAAATTAAAATAAAAACGTGTCAAGCTGGATTAAGGGTCCATTTTCATTTGCAAAATAACTTTTACAGATAAAAAATAAAATGAATAAAAGAAAGAAGGGTTCCTCGCTTTTATCATGGCAAAGTAGAAACTAAAAAATAAATTTAAAAAAAGACAGGAAAAAAAAAAAAAAAGACGCCGAAAGACACCCATATAAAGGCAATGTAAATGCACAGGAAACACAAGACCAGAGGGCCAGGTCGCCATGTGGTTTAAACAGAGAAATGGGGATGGGGAAAAAGAGAGGTTTTCCGACGTCGCTAGGGCTTTTTTCCTTTTTCTCACTAAGCCAAACGGCTCTGGGCTTTGCGTGTGCTGGTCCCACCGCGCAGGCGGAGAAGCGGGGACAATTG